>NW_006263499.1:145105-165153 GCF_000469605.1 Apis dorsata
GTGGAGGAAGTTTGAAGAGTATAAAATTTGGATTTGGTGTGATTTCGGAGAGTAGTATTGGTCTGGAAAAAAATTGGAAAATTTTCGAGGGGGTAAAAAGTGTTTTTAAATCGAATATTATAAGTCAGTCTGGATATACGGGCAAATATTTGGATTCTCTTTTTTCAGCAATTGGGAGGTGGTAAAATGTGTTGCTTGCCTGTTTGAATTGCTATCGTATATACACTTTGGATATATGGATAACAGGGGCAAATATTTGAGATTGGCGATTTATTTAGGAAGGGGGGGGGGGGGGCGAAAAAAGGAGAATAAATACCGGTTGAAATAGAAAATAATCTTTGGTGTATGTATATATATATATTTTGTAACATTCAAAGTTTTATGATTATGCAACGTAGCGTGAAACGTGAAACACGAAATGTTCGACCGCGATAAATATAGCATAACATCGTGGGAGCAACGAGACCGCAAGCGTTTGACTAATTGCTGTGATTTACGTACACGTGTCCTGAGAGATGGACGACACTAATGTTGGAAACATCTCTCTGGGTCCAGAGCCGGTAAAACCACCACTTTCCGCATTTTTCTTTAATCTTTTCCTTTAATGCCACCGGGCATTTCGCACAAGAATACATATATATATATATATATATATACATATACATTCTTTATAAACATACCGGATGCTTTAACGTTTAATTAGTGGGATTCAAAAGTAAGACGAATTAAACGTTTTTTAATAAAACGTGTGTTGGATTAAGAGGATAAAAATATTTCTCTATTTTTCTTCTTTTTATTTTTTTTGAGTTATTTTAATTATGAAAGTTATCTGGAAATTTTTATTTATTTATTTATTCATTTTTTTGAATAATACGTGTAATCTACGTTATTTCGTTGATACGTGCATTACGAGACATTTTTATTTTTGATTAAATAAATACGTACACGTGTGCAATTGTATTACACACTTTTATCTCGTTAAAACGGATACGGATTGCACGAAACGCAAAATTGAAACACGAGATTCGTTCCTATACAAATTAATTGTCATGATACGTCGCGTGCTCGAATTAATAGTCGGGGGAAAAAAAAAAAAAAAAAGAAAAATTGATAAATAACAAACGTGTACGCAAAAAAAAAAAAAAAAAAAAAAAGGAAGAAAAAAAATCGTTTTTAAAACGATGGGCTGAAAAATACTTTGGACATTGGCTCGGCGTTAAATTGGATACCAATTAAATCGATTCAATTTGCGGGTCAACATAACAATTATTGGCATTTTGGCCGCGCTCCTAATTCGCGTCACGATTTCAACCGTTCTCAAATAACTTATTATATTTGCTTCGAACACTTCCTTTTCTCCGCCTCTATCGTTTTCCAAATTCATTATCTACCATAAAATATACAGAAACAACGAGTTCCAACCTATTATTTCAATTATAGAAAGGAATGTCCCATCCTCAAACCCTTCCTCCTTTCATAAAAATTTTTTTGAAAACAACGAGCTCGCAATCTTTGCAAATCTTTCTCAATCGAACCAAGAAACAACCTTCTTAAAAAATAAAAATAAGAAAAAAACAAAATATCGTTTCTCTCCAATATATTGAACCAAGCGTATTTCAATTAAAAAAAAAAAGGAAAAGGGAGACAAGGAAATTTTCAAATTTCCAAAATTCGAGACGCATAAAGTGCGTAAAATTCATCTACATAGATAGACAGATTTTCGTAGATTCGCGCAACTAATTGTACTGATTTATGCGCCAGTGTTACGAGACAGTGGAAAATCAAGGGAGGGAGAGGGGGAGGAGTGATGCTCAATTATACGGCCAGCTGGCCGTGCTCCAATCGCGTGCTGCTCCCAGCTTTGATTCCGTTCCGCCGATCATCGTCGCCGATCACTACGAGCAAGGGCGACCGAGGGTGGCCATGGAAGAACCTCCCCCCTGTCACCCTTTCTTCCTTTTCAACGGCCAGAAACCGCCAAGGAATTTAATATCGAGAGATTTTATTGCACGTGTGTGATTAAACGATTGGTGGCAAGTGACGCGTTTCCTTCTTTCTCTTTCTTCCCTCGATCGATCGTCGAAGCCTTACAAAACGATGACGTTTTCGATTTTTATTCTCTCCGACGTGAACGAATGTTTTCGATATTTTTCATGTTGGATAAAAAAAGATAATTTTTCTTTTTAGCGATGAAATTCTAGAATTGAATTTAAACGTTCTCAATCATTCGTTTCATCTAACTTTATGCGCGGCAAACGCAAAAGAAAGAGACGATATTAATCGTGGAAGAAGATCCAACAACAACAACAACGAAAAAAAAGGAAGACAGGGGAAATTCCATTCCAGCCTCGAAATTTATATCAATCGCGAGTAAAAAAACGGAAATGTTTCCTCGTGAAATATCGTAATAGGCTACGTGACCCAGTTTCTTCCAACAAAAAAGAAAAAATTTAAGAAGCAACCAGAATACCGAAAATTTTTAACACCGATACCCCCTCCCCTCCAAACATTAATTTCAACAATGCAACTCTTTCTAACTCGATAAAATTAAAAAAAAAAAAAGAAGAAGAAGAAAGAGAAGAAAAATACGGACCACTTTTCACGCACAGTGTCGTATTCCAACCGGAAGTCGGAAGGAGAGGGCAAACAATGGCTATACGTTATTATCGTAAATCGATTCCGCCGGAAAATAGTTTAATGATCGTGCCATATTTTAAGAGCTTATGTCTCTGGATTGCGGTAGAAGGAGGAGGAGGAGGAGGAGGAGAAAGAGGGGCCTCGAGATCGCAGTTCTATCATTGTCAACCCGGCTCTCCCCGGCTTTTGGATTAATGTCGTTTCGCGTCTACTATTTATCATAGAAACTAAACCTATCCTCTCCCTTTCCCGGAAACGTCAAAAGTGTCATAACACTTCGGGATGAACGATCTCCACCGGATTCCAATCGGATTAAAGCGTAATAGTTTCGTCGTTCGCTTCGTTCAACGATCGAATTTTTCCTCTCTCTCTCTCTCTCTGTTTCTCTAGTCTCTAAGGTAATCGTGTCAGAGCACGATATGTTCATAAACTATTTAATTATGTATATATCGTTATGACACTCGTGATATATCCAAAATTAGGATTATCCGAAAATACAACAAAACCTTGTCAAAACCTTCAATGCAGTCAATATAACATCGTCGAAAAATAATTCTATAAATATTAGACTGCATGTAAATTATTCGGATAAAAGACGACAAACGATCAAACGCACAAAGAAATTTAAAAAATTGGACAACAACTTTTTGTCCAAATTGTCCGGATTGTCAACTTTGTGTAGAACGTTTTAAAATTTTGCGTTCAAAATAATTTTTTTAATAAATTATTTTTTACTATTTTTATAACAATTTAATTTTTATTACGGAATATCTTTCCAAATACCTAAGAAGATCGTTCATAAGTAGTCAAATAAGCCTCGATGAGAACTTTTGCTGTCACTCGAATATGGGCAGTCAACGTGATAAAGGAAGAAGAAAGAATCTTATTCGTTCAGTCTATGAATTCTCTTTTTATATAATAATATAATAAAATAATAATATAATAATAATATAATAAATAATATATAATAATATAATAAAATTATCTGGTACAAGACTGATGATATTAAATATCATTACTCTTACTCTACGTTTTACTCTTATCTCCTGTTTACGAATTTCGAAGAGGAGGGAGAGAGGGAGGGGAAAAACGTACGTACATACGAAATTGCAATTAAGCCGGGAAGGGAAACACGCGGTTATAAATTACGGAAAGGGAGGGGAGGATCAAGAAAGTAATAACACGGGGGGAGGAATTGACAGGGGGAGAGGAGATTAAAAAGTTCCTCGTGGATAATATCTGTGGAGAGGTGAGAGGGTGGATGTGACAATCATCCTTCGTTTCAAATCTCTCCTCGAATATTTAATCGTCGAGTTGTGGAGAAACATCGATAGACGAAGAGGGGATTCGCGAATGACACTATTTTTTCTCCTTTTTCCCTCCCCCTTTTTTCCTCATATTGCACGTTTTGCGAATCCACGAATCGGATCGTTTATAAATTCGTTGCGGAGATTGGATAAATCATCATTTCTCTGTCGAACGTAATAAGAGATCTAATAATTTAACAATTATTAAATATATTATAGGAGAACAGGATTGATACACACGAAGATGGGAGTTTATTTATTTTTATATGAAATTTTTTAATTACTCTTTCTTCCTCCGATACGAATCTTTATTATTTCAAAGCGAGAAGGAAGTAACGATTGAAATCAAGATTCCATTGCTCGTAAGAGGCCTGATAAGATCAACCGTTAGCGAGCTACCGAAAATACATAATTTTCCTCGAGGAGGAAGTATAAAAATAGCCCGGCCGGGTTCCACCGAAAGCGAGCCGTTCCGCCACCAAAATCGCAAAACGAATATTTCGGATAAATTCATCACGTCTCTTTCTTTCTTTTTTCAAGATCGAAACGTCAAAATTCTTCGTCCATCAGCGAGATCAAGAAAACCTCGTCGTTGCATCGAGGAAACGTGTACACGCGGAAGTTGATCAGCCGCCGAGAGACCCCTCTTTCAACCCCTTACGTCTCCCTTTCGATCTCCCCCTTGGGGAAACGTCGTAGCTGCGGATGAGCGAAACGATCATAAACTTTTTACCTCGGATAAACCTTCGTTTTGGACCTCTGACCGTATTCGATGAACAGAAAGATGATATAAATTAATCTTTTCTTTTTTTTTTTTTGAGTTTGTATTTTTTTGAGAGTCGAGAGCAAATTTTAATTTTGTTAAATCAATGTATGGGTATATATATATATGCATTTTATATGTAGAAAAGAAGTTTGGAAAGAGAAAAGGATAAATTTCTGGGGATAGTAGAATTGTAGAGGTTTCTACCTACGTGATACACGCAACTGCAAAACGTTATCGATCGTCACGCCTCCATCCGTTCGATTCCTCCTCGAGCTATTTATAACAGGATTTTCTTGTCTTGTCGTAACGATGTTCCTGTCGGCTGGCGAACTTGTCGCCAAAATAATTTCGAAATCGAGCGAGACTAATAGGGCGCGCTTGCAATTGGAGGATCGATGCGATCGTGGAATTTTCTTCTTTTTCAAAATTATTCCGTTTTACCGCGTTTCAACATGGTTGTCGCAACACAATTATCTTCCATTCCATCCCCATAGTATTACACATCGAAAACGATATATCCATCATTTATTTAATATATATTTTCGCGAATATCCGACCGCCTCTGCTCGCAGGATAAGCTTTCCGATTTACATTTTAGGTCATACCGGTATATATCCTTTCCACGGATAGAAACTCCATCGAGAATAGAATAACTTATTTTTTTAGGTCGACCTGGAGAACTCCTGCATTTTTAGGCATCACCAAAAAAAAAAAGCAACTAAATATCCTACTTTTATAACATATATCTTTTATTATACGAAGATACAGAAACGGAATAAAAAGAAAACGACGAAATAAATGAAAAGCGTTCACACGCGTTTCTAAATAAAGCGAAAATTGGGCAAAATTGGCGGAGTGGCGCGGCGATCGCTCGAAACCTCGGATCGAATCGGCGGAGGGGAGGGGCGCGAAAGATCGAAACAACATCGGAACGACAGGTGGATCGGGTAGAGAATGGGTTCCAGGCCATTACAACCCCTGAATATTTCAACGACGAGATGCTTGTTGAGGGGTGACTGAGAAACGGACGACCCCGCCTCTATTATTTATCGCGTTACCCTCCCTCCCTCCTCGCCCAAAACTTCACCCCCCTCTCACCGACACGGGGCGGTGCATCATTGCACATTATTCATACCACGAAATTTGAATTATACATTCAATAGAAACGACGCGACGTCTGGTTGGCAGACGACTGCAACCGCGACGCCGGTTAGAGATGTTTCACCCCTTTTTCTTCTTCTTCTTCTTTTTCTTTCCGCTGATCAGCGGAAAAATGTAAATTCGAGGGCGAAATCAGGGAAACATCTGACTTGTAAATTATCGATCATTTGAAAAAATACGGAAACACGGGGGAGAAAGGGAGAGGGTTGTGATGGTGTTACTTGTGAAGCAATTTTTTTTAAGGTACTTTTTAAGTATATTCATGCCTGATGCGACAACATTATAGTTTTATATATAATGTTAGATATTAAGATTTTAAATGAATCTTTGAATAGTTAAACTTAATTAAAAATTTCGTATAAACGAAATTTACTTTTACTAAGTAATCACTTATTAAAATGCTTCTGAATTTATTCGTAGCTACTACGATTACAATATTATTGAAACAACTTGTCCAGGCAACTTTATTTCCACCAAGAATCTAAATTTTTCCCTTAAAATCAACAATCGATCCATCGAGTATTTCTCGAAATAACCTTTTTCACCCCACGAAACGAAGAACAAAGCTTTTTATAATCGTGGATGGGATTAAAAGTCGTGCTCGTCGACAGGGATGAAATGGTGGAGGACGCGCTAGCTAACGGGTATTTCGTACAGGAAATGTTAATCCTGCAAATATTTAGTCGTTTCTCTCTCTCTCGTCGCTGCTTCAGCTTTCGAGTATTCACCCATTTTTGCGATGCGACCGGTAGAGTGGCCGCGTTCCAGCGAGCGTGGCCTGCATTTTGATAAGGAGGGTTAATACGCCGCGATGACTTTTCCACGTCCCGTGGCTCGCGCGTTTTCGCGCGACTCTAAGCCCCCTCCCCGCTGACATAGAATAGAGATTTGTGGAGAGTTGAAACCCGTTGAAATTAACGAGTTGGATTCGAGAAAATGGTGGAACGGGTTTTCGATTTTTGACGATTCTTTTTTTATCTTATCGAGATCTTCGAGTGAATTTTTTTTATTAGATTCGGTTTTGTTATCTCATTTCGTTACTCTCGAGTATAAGTAAGAGATTCTACTTCGTGAATAACGGTTCTCCAAAGTGGATAAATATTTATATAATAAATTAATAAGAGAATTAATAAGATAGAAGGAGGAAATAGAAATAGAAATGATAAAGTAGAATAGATTGCGGTTGTGCAATATATGCTCATGGATTTAAATTTTCTTTAATCATTATTTGTTTTTTTTGTAATGTGCTATGTGTAACGAAAGAAGTGATATCATTTTGATTTATTAAAATAATTTTGTTATTTATTGGTACGACGTATTCTATAAGTATCAATAAAAAAAATCTAAAAATCGTAAATTTAGGAAATTTGCCCACTAATGCCTACTATCACTATCACTATCGTTTTTTTGGGATCCTATTTCCAATTCTCCTTACTTTTCTTATAAATAGAAACAGTTTTCAGCTTCTATTATGCAAAAGATAATAAGAATGGTTATATTTTGGACATTTAAACGATCCATTTTAATTAGCAAAAAAAGAATTTTAAAAGAAGAAACTCCTCCTTAAACTCCTCCAAACATACATACACAAATATTTCACAATCCCGTGGCCAAGTATTTTGAATACTTAAAGTTTACACGTTTTAATTAACTAAATCTCTAATTTAAAAAAATTTTAAAAGAAGAAGACTCGTCCAAAAATGCACACACAAATAATCTCGTGGCCAATATTTTGGATACTTAAACGAAGCGTTTTAATTAAAAAAAAAAAAAAAAATTAGAGAGAAGAATTTTAAGGGAAGAAAACTCAAGCTCGTCTAAAAAAAAAAAAACACACACAAAAAATCTCGTGGCCAATATTTTGGATACTTAAACGAAGCGTTTTAATTAAAAAAAAAAAAAAAATTAGAGAGAAGAATTTTAAGGGAAGAAAACTCAAGCTCGTCTAAAAAAAAAAAAAACACATACACACAAATATTTCACAATCTCGTACAGGCAATCTCGGATACGCGTAATATCCAATATATACGGCGCATAACGTACCTCCGTATCCATCAGCTCGCTATCCCTGACAGCTCGTTAAACGCGCGAATCGAATTTTAATTCGCGCGCAAACAATCTCCATCCTTCGCGTGGAGATGGGATGGAAAAAGAAAAAAAAGAAAAAAAAAAAAAAAAAAAAAAAAACGAACAGCCCGACCTGTACGAAAATGTACCAGCATCCCACCACCCAGTTTTTCATGGCGCAGAGAGAGAGAGAGAGAGAGAGAGAGAGAGCGAGAGCGAGACTGAGAGAGAACGAGAGCGAGAGCGAGAGAGAACGAGAGCGAGAGAGAACGAGAGCGAGAGCGAAAGAGAGAGAGAGAGAGAAGGAAGGAAAGAACCGGCGACAAATTTTTCCTGCTCGATCCTACTCGATACCGATCGAGCATTATGGTATCGTCGAGGCATTCGTTATCATAAATAGCGGCGGTGCCGCGTATTTCACGATGAAAGGTGGCCGGCTGTCGCGACGCTCGCCAACCGTCCACCTGTGGACCGGAAATTGGCTCGGCCAATTCGATACATCCTACGAGTCCCTTCCGCTTTCATACACCGCTCCTTCTGCACGCGGTGAACGAGTTAAAACACGGACGATGGAGAGGGATCTCGGTTCTTTCGAAAAGAATTGTCATCGTCGTCGGATCATTTTTTTTTTTTTTTCCTTTTAAACGAATTCTTTCGAATTTCGAAAGTGTAATATATAATAATCGAAATAAGAGGATTATTGGAATGTGTTAAAAAAAAAAGTTTAGTTAGTTTTGAATTGAGTGAAATTTTGATGCGAGAATTTAGATGAAGTATTTATATCGATTTCTATTTATAATAGAACGAATTAAGACAAGATTTGAAAATTTTATTCCAACGGATGAATGTCGATTAATAATTTCAAATTCATTTAAAACGAAGATATTAATAGAAATTATTGAATTGATTTAATAATCGTGGTATAATGACGATTAACAACAGCAACAAGAATAATAATAATAATTAGGATAAAAAGTTGTTATTAGAAATGGGAATAATTGCAAGCGGATAGAGAGAGGGAAAACGTGAAATTGAAATCATTTTTCCGGCTCAATCTGTCGGATTGGCGTTGATCACGTACCGGCGGGATATACAGAGAGAGAGAGAAAGATAGAGAGAGAAACGAGCACGTATTATTTACGGACAAATGAAAATGTACACGGTACGTGGATTTATCGTAACAGCGTTTTTTGTGTAATTTTGTTAAAGATAAATAAAACCGTACGGTATTAAACGACCGATGCTCCGATATAATATTCGATCTCTTTTATTTTTTATTTATTTATCTCTCTTACTCTCTCTCTGTCTCTCTCTTTTTTTGCGCAGCCTCGAATATCGCGATCACTCGTTATTTCGTCGATAATTCCATCCGTATTTTGGCGGCACCAGGCTACCTTTGCGCGTCCTTTGTGCGCCCATTGTACGAGGGCGATTATTTAGCGAGTGATCATTTCGCAAAAATCGAGGCAACAATACGCCAATTACTTCATTTTAACTTTTATCCCTGTTTTCCATTAAAATTGAAACGCTTAATAACAGCCCATACCGAAATTCATTACCGTGAAACAATTCTTAATTGAATTTTCAATGATTCGTTCGTGGTTATTATAGACGATTGGTTAATTTTGCGAGTTTTTTTCTTTTTCTTTTTTTACAATTGTTCAAAAATTAACGAATCTATTTAATCTAGAAAATTTTAGGAGAATAATTTAGGGACCAGTAATTTATTTATATACGTAGCTATTTCTCAGAAAATCTGGACAAATACTTTATCTCGAATGTTTAGATCCAAAAGGAAAGCTTGCTAATCCAATCTTGATAATACACCGATTTCTACAATGCATATATTATGGTAACTATATGTACATTCTACTAGACTTATCTATTTCGAAAACACTATTCTATTTCACGAACAAAAATGAAGATCCAGGAAAGGAAAGCTTGCTAATTCAGATCTCTAATAATACACCATATGCCACAATATATGCATATGGTAACTATATATACACTTTACTTTCTGAGACATTTTCTTGTCTCAGAAAATTTGGACAAATCTTATCTATTTCAAATATTTAAAAGATCCACGATTCATCAGAAAATGAATATCAAAAAGAAAAGCTAATTCAGATCTTAGTAATACACCAACTTCCACAATGTATGCATATACTATATAGTATACTTTACTTTCTGAGACATTTTCTTGTCTCAGAAAATTTATATAAATAAGTATCTTGAAATACTTATTTATTTCAAGTATTTAAAAGATCCAAAAAGAAAGCTTGTTAATCCAGACCTTAATAATACTACACCAACTTCCACAATGCATATATCATGATTACTATATATACACTCTACTAGACATCTTTTTATCTCAAAAAATCTGAACAATATTCTATTAAATATTTGAATATTTAAAAGATCCACGATTCATCAGAAAATGAATCAAAAAGGAAAGCTTGCTAATCCAGATCTTAATAATACACCAACTTTCACAATGTATCCTTTATCATATAATACATTCTACTTTCTAAGACATTTTCTTTCTCAGAAAATAAGTATCTCAAAATATTAATTTATATAAAATATTTAAAAGATCATCAAAAATAAAGATCCAAAAGGAAAGCTTGCTAATCCAGACCTTATAATAATACTACACCAACTTTCACAATACATATACCATGATAACTATATATACACTCTACTAGACATCTTATTTCAAAAAATCTGAATAATACTTGTCTATTTCGAATTTTTAAAAGATCACGAACAAAAATCGAAATCCAAAAGGAAATCTTGCTAATCCAAATCTTAATAATGCAATTTCCACAATGTATATATCATATACCATAATAACTATATATATACTCTATTAGACATCTTCTTATTTTAAAAAATCGGAATAATACTTGTCTATTAAATACTTGAATATTTAAAAGATTCACGATTCATCAGAAAATGAATATCAAAAAGGAAAGTTTGCTAATCCAGATCTTAATACATCAACTTCTATAATGTATCCTTTACCATATAGTATACTCTACTTTCTAAAATTTTCTTTCTCATAAAATTTGGACAAATTTATATAAATATATATAAATAAGTATTTCGAAATACTTAAATATATACCATATATACTTAAATATATACCAAATATAAGTATTTCGAATATTTAAAAAATCAAAAATGGAGATCCAAAAGGGAATCTTGCTAATCGAAACCACGATAATACATCAATTTCTCCAAATTTCTTTTCGAATGGAAACACGAAATTTTGGAAACACAAAAAGAAAAAAAAAAGGTTGGGGCCAATCTACTATAACACAGTATACATTGCCATATACCATGGTAACTATACTACACAGAGAGAGACACTCTACTAGACGTCTTCCCGTGCATCATAGTTCTCCATCGCCTCTCGTCGCGCAATCCTCTCTAAGGAGAGGAGGGCGAGGGTGCTCAGGTTGGAGTGGGATGATTAATCAAGGGGAAAGACAAAGTGGCGGAGGGAAAACGTTGCTTTATATAAGAGGCAATTCGTCGCAGGCGTGACGCATTAAAGGCTCAATCTCCTCTTGTGCCGTTTAAACGAACCAGAAGAAGAAGAAGAAGAAGAAGAAGAAGAAGAAGAAGAAAAGGAGGAGGAAAAAAGGAAGAAGAGAGAAACTGTTTCTTCTTCCTTCCACTTTCTCCATACCAAACCAACGTTTGGTTTAACGCTGCTTCAACGTTTCTCTCTCTGCTATTGGCGGCATGGAAAAATGCTCGATCGTTAGTATGAATAACCGTGAGTGAGAAAGGGAGAGAAATAGGAGAGAGAGAGAGAGAGGGAGGGAGGGAGACAAAGGAAGGGTGGCGCTTTATGAAGGGTAATTCGTGGCAGCCGTGTCGCGAACGCCTTCGAATTCATCGTTCTGTCCAGGGAGAGGAACAGATCCCTCGCAACACTTCTCTCCTCCTCGTCTTTTCTTATCGTGGAATTTTCGAGGCTTTTACTCGTCGTGCCACGCTCGTAAAGTTATTTTGACTCGAGGCTTTAACCTGCTCTGTTTCTTAATGCGCCTCGAGACGTTTGGCCAAATTATCACATCTGCGATCCATCTTTGGTTCTTCCTCTAATTACGTAACAATGTATTTTTGATTCGAAGGTAGGACACGTACGTACGGCGCATACAGCTTACGATTTCTTCTTTTTACCTTTAAAGAGCTTCGTTTCAGATATATCGTGTTATACTAAAATCGAAAATTAAAAAAAAAATGTGATTCGTCAAATTGTGATGAATAAAACGTAAAACGTAATTGATAATCCTTCCTTGTGACGCAAAAGCACGCGAAAAAACGTGTGTTCCCTTTGTATTTTTTCACGGATTTTCAACATTTTTCAGAATAAATTACGTAACCTGTTACATCATACGATGGTTTATCAGAAAATGGAAAGGTGGTTTCAACAAAGGCAAAGAAATAAAAGCTGCAGTCGCACAGTTGCTCTTGTTGTTGTCGCGAATGATGGAGGAAAGAATGGATGTTGCGTAATAAATTTACATTAAAAAAAAAAAAAGGAAAAAAAAATTCCTCGTATATATAAGAAGAATAATATCGTAGAAATGCATAACAAAATGTTTCCTTCTTTTTCTTTTTTCTTCTTCCTTTTTTTTTTTTTTTTTTTTTTTTTTTTTTTTTTTTTTTTACGACGCAACGCGTCATTAATAAACTATATTCTTGGATACTTTCAACATACATTCTCGCAATATATCTATTGTTTGCCCAACAAAAGATATGTCGTAAGCGATGATGCAGACGATCTTCATTATTGTTGGATGGGGAACTCGTACAGAATATATAGGAACGTTGTTATTTTTCGTGAGAGAGAGAGAGAAAAAAAAACACGATCGAGATTTTCAATTCGTTCGATGAATCAAAAAATTAATAAATTTCGAGCATGGAACGAACGAAATGTTAGTAGAATCATTTTTTAATTATTCGATATTTAAATACAGATATTGATTCAAAATTGTTGATATAATTTTTTTCCATTACATTGGATGAAAATTTACAATTTTATTTATTTATTATCATTATTATTACAAATACCAAAAAAGTTGATTAAAAAAATATATATATATAATTTCGTGAAATATATTTATTTTATATATTTTTGAGAATGCGTAATTACTTTGTAACGATAATTATAATTATAATTACAATGTTCTATTCAACATCACATAATTAATGGTAAAGAGATACTCGTACCCATTGGAGGAATATTTCGAAAAGGTTTCGTCTATTAACGTTGAAATTAGATCGATCCATCTATTCAATCCAAAATGTGATTAATCCAAATGTATTTGAAGGAATGAATTCTCGTTTTACATTGTTGTCAAAATGATAATTATCCCCCATAATATAATCCCCATGAATTGATAAAAATATAACAGTTTGAACGATAAAATAAAAATTTCTAAATGATGTTCTATATCTTACAAGATATATCTCCACGAAATGTCGTATCGTGACAACGATTCGATCACGACTCGTAATAAAGATCGTAATAAAATTCCCTTTTCCATTCCACGGCATATAAAAGTATTTTTCCGGAAGGAGGAGGAGGAAAAACCAACTTTTGACGCCTTTCGAAATGTCCTCGGGCGAATCGCGCCTATTCTTCTCCCACGAACGCCCCCCGTCGAAATTTTTCGAAACACGCGCGATATTTTCCTTTCCACGCCCCCTCGCCGTTTCGCCTAATAAAATATCCGCTCTATTACCGGACGTATTATCTTTCCATTTGAATCTTTCGCGCCACCAGCGTGACTCGATTTCTTAACAGCGTTTCGCTGTTCGATCCTCCACATAATTTTAATCTCGATTCGATTCCCACGATTTCCTCACATTGGAGAAATCATTCGATCTATGCTATGCGTTTTACATTGCTGTCGCGATAAAATTGTCATAATATAATTTACATCCCCATTGTTTGTCCAATAATAATAATAAATAAAAAAATTGTAAATTTTCATCCAATTTAACGGAAAAAAATTATATTGGACTCAACAATTTTGAATCAATATCTGTATTTAAATATCGGATAATTAAAAAATTACTATATTTCGTTCGTTCCATTTATTAATTTTTTGATTCATCGAACGAGTTGAAAATCTCAATAAATAAAAGTATAAATATAGTATAATACAAATATATAATGTATTATAGTATGAATATAGTATAAGTAAAGTTTGATAGAATAAAAATCTCGATTCGATTTCCTCCATATCTGTCCACATTGGAGAAATCATTCGATCTATGCTATGCGTTTTACATTGTTGATAAAATGATAATTATCATAATATAATTTACATCCCCATAAATAAAAGTATAAATATAGTATAATACAAATATATAATATATTATAGTATGAATATAGTATAAGCAAACTTTGATAAGATAGGTTCGATTTTTGGATTCTGGATATAATCTCCATGAATTGATAAAAGTATAACACGACAGTTTGAACGATAAAATAAAAATTTCTAAATGATATTCTGGAAAGTTAAGTTATAGTATATAAAATTCAACGGTTCAGATTATCAGAATAAAATCGAGCATTTTAATAAAATTTCCTTTATCCCTAAACCTTAAATCTTCCCTTCGAATTTTCGCAATTGTTTCGTTACGAGAGAAGCATAAATACGATTCCCTTCTCCACGTGTTCTCATCGATCCCTCCAAATTTTCCATAAAAATTCAGGAAAATTCTAATAAAACAATCGAAGTCGAATGTTTAATTCCAACGTAAAGAAATAGAAACTTTTCGAGAGTAACTTGATTAATTTCGAGGGAGAAAACTCGAGAAAAAAATGCAGCAGAGGATCAACGCATGGATACGCGTGTCAAAAACGCTTGAAGTCGGCAAGCTCCGCTTGCGGATCGCAAACAAGAGCGTGTTGTCCCCGACACTGGAGGGCTGGTTGGGAGACCAGAGAGAGAAAGAGAGAAAAAAAATTATTTCCACAGGTAGTTTATTGGCAGATCCAATTTCCGGATCGACGGTGGATGGCCGTCGTTGTTTGCGCGTCGATCGAATCGCAACGAGCACCGTTATAATACGCAACGACGACGAGAGAGGCGAGCCTGCTCTCTATGAATTTTTGAACCGGTTCCCTTCTCCGTAAATAATCCTTACCCTCGGCTCGAGAGGGAAGGGAAGGAGGGTTGGGGCAGCGCGCACTAAAACCAAGTTTACGATATTGCGGGCATATTTGTTATTTCGGTACGGCGTATGGCGTGTTTTACATCGAGACGAGCTTCTTTGCTTTATTGCTCGCGAAGACACGTTGGAAAATAATCTCGAATAATCTGATTATGATTTTTTGATTGGAAGCTAACGGTGAATTGTTCGATTTACATCTATATATTTGTAATTGGGAACAATGATTTGTATTTACGGCGAATTAATTTTTTGTTTCAATTTAGAATTTAGTTTCGTGGAAATTTTGAGATTTGATAGATGTATTTGATAGATGTGAGGATTCGAAGGCTGGGACGAAATGAAACAAAGTAATTACGCGGTGCAATGGCTCTTCCATAGGCAAACAGATTACGCAATTGTTCTGCGTAGCCTTTTCTCGTCCTAACGAGTGCTTGCACGTTCGAATTGAGTAAACAGTCTTTGTGTCGCTTCAGTTTGCGTAAGATAAGTGTTTTGTCACTCTCGGGAGGAAATGTGCGCCGAGAAATTCAGACCGTCTCCTCTCGTTCCGCCATTGTCGACTATTAATAACATTGCTTCTCCTTTTTCTTTTTTTAACCAGAAATATCTTCGTATAAATCCCGATCGAATATTCTTTTATTATTAAAATTTCGATATATCTGTGGTGAATATCAAAATTTCATATCTTCCAAAATTGAAGCTTAAAAATAGCTCACGATATTATAATTAATTACGATATACAAATGCATATAAAAATACAACTTTATAAACTTCCTTTCATTGCTATACACAAAATTCTCCATTGTTATATTCTTTTTTCAACTACACAGAAATGAAACAAAAATTTCGAAATCGACGTTAACGTATATCACACATATAAATATCCCCCTAAACCGGGATGGAGCCGATACGAAACGAATGGTTAATTAAGAGAACGTTTGGAGAACGTCTCTGGAAGAAAGTCTGTGAAAAATTCGCGGGGATATTAAGAGCGAATCGTGTATATTACAGATGGCAAAAATAGCGGGTGATCGAAGGGCGTGGGTGGAAGGCAGCGTTAATTTGTTTTCGGTAGGATCGGGCTATTAATTCTTAATTAAGCCGGCGCGCAAACTCCCGCCCTTTTGGCACGTAGCGGCTGGCCAGCCTCATTGAGAGAGGGGAACTGCTGATATATCGAAACTTGGCCTGGCTTCAACTGCAAATGATTGGTAACCGGCGCGCGGGCATTTATAACGGCGGCGATCTTCCCTCGACCCATTTTCGATTTTGGGCAGCGCAAGATGGGATCCGTTTTTGTTGAAAAAAGATTGGATTTAACGTGTTCGATTATTTGTGATTATTTGTCGAGTCATAAATTTAGAGATTAACGATTTATTGGATTCGCAAATTCGTATTAAGTTCGGTCGAAATTTTTCTTTCTTTCTCGTATTTCCAATCCCTTTAATAATAATTACTTATTACCGAATTTATCAGTCTAAGAAAAATATACGTCCTCTAATATTCATACATTTCTTTTTCTATTTAATAAATACGAATACACGATTCAATTGCAATTAATTGATCATTAACGCAACATCCACTTTTCCAAAAATTTCTCCGTCCGTTTAATAACGAGAATAAAAAAACTGGATCGCGATTCACCCTGTGTGTATAGTACATGGGATATGGACGTGAAAAAAAAAAAAAAAGAAAAAAAAAAGAGAGAGAGGAGCTAGGCGTACGAGCGATTCGCGTAAAAATTGGGGTCGTTGTGTCGATTGTGTCCGCCTCTCGAGGAACGTTTGGATTTCACGTTTTGTAGCGGCGACATTTCGAAAAAAAAAAAAAAAAAAAAAAAAAAAAAAAGAAAAAAATAGAAAAAAAGTTTCGTCCTCCACCTCCTCCCCTTCGACTCGAATCCAACAACCCCCTCCCTCCCCCATCCATACACCGGACGCGCTACTTTCCGCGCCGAGAATTTTATATCTTTTTTCTTTTTCTTTTTTTTTTTTTTTTCCCTCCCCCGCGGTGAATGTAACTCCATCGAACGATATTAACGTGACGCGTGCGTGCCACGCATTTGCGCGCTTGTTTGGAAATAATCGAATATCCGGACGGAGGGGGAGGGAAGGCAGAGGGTTCGATCGAATCGACGGGGGATCGAAGTTTTTTTTTTTTTTTTTTTTTTTGCGAATAATAGAAAATTGACACGGGATAAAAGAGATTCGATTCGTTTCCCTAGAATTTGAATAATGAGAGTCTCGTTTGTTTCATTGATATGATAAGATAAAATTTGTGAACTCTTTTTTTTTTTTTAAATTTTTCGAGAATGACGGGTTGTTTGAAATACAGTTGAAATTAGTGACGATATTTGGAGAGGATGATGTATCTGCTGCTAATTGTATTAATTGTTTTAGTTAAAAATACCGAAGACTCGATCCGTTCGAGTGGAGCAACTTGTTGTACAAATTGTTCCTTTTTGAAATAATAAGAATTGAACGAAGAGAAATTAAAAGAAAAGGGTTTAAATCGGGAATATATTATACGTACACGTCGATAATGAAAAGCGGGGTCAATTCTCCTCTCCAAACGTTGATAAATAAATAAATAAAAAAAGGAAGAAACGTTTTTTTACCCGGCTCGATTCGAAATCGGTTTCGATTTAACGGGGCGCGACTATCGAGTCGAGGAGGGTTCCACGAAATCGTACCGCGGCGACGAAATTGCCGGCATTTCTATTTTCACCCCTCCCTCCTCGTATCACGTTCAATCCTGTGTTCACGAGTGGCGTTGTCGAGGCAAGAAACACTCGATTCGAGTGGCCTGCGCGCCGTTGCAAAGGAGAGAGAGAGAGAGAGAGAGAGGAGGGGAGAGGAATTTTTATGCAGTCAGCTTTTATGACGTTCAAACTCTCCACGGGTGGTTATACCCGTGAAAATCGCGAATTCCGTGGATATACGCGTGAAAGTGCGATAATCACGAGTTCAATTCTCTCGTTGCGAGAAACTGGATTATAAACCGAACCCTATTTTTCTCGTTAAAACCGTTTTAGTTAAATATACACATTTCATCATGTCGTTATATCGAGAACCCGTGTTATAAATAACAAAAAAAAAGTAACGAGAGGAATGAAATCATTAAACTCGAACAATATTCTCCTTTGTATTTGTAACCAATTTTTTTAATTACATATTCAAATATCTTTATCTCTAAAGATATTCGTACGCAATACGTTTATGTAGTGTCCGAAATCCGTCTGTCTGTCAACGTGACAACGTTTCAAAGTTGCCCCTCCTCCTCCCCCATTCTCGATCACTTTTCTCCAAAGCCCTTTGACACTTGATCAAAGAACTCGAAAGGAACGGAGCACGCGAAATGAATAAAGCGTTACGGGACGAGCGTTGTTAAATCCGCGTTGTCAAATCATCGCCGTGCCCCGTAATTCGACACTTGTCCCGAGGCAGACGTCGTATTAGAGAGAGTTTCTCGCGGGTGGATCTCGGTGGTGGGGATGACACGCAAATTCCAGAATCTAAACATACCTACATCCCCGGCTCGCGGAC
This sequence comes from Apis dorsata, assembly GCF_000469605.1. Lineage (NCBI taxonomy): Eukaryota > Metazoa > Arthropoda > Insecta > Hymenoptera > Apidae > Apis > Apis dorsata. The sequence goes on from NW_006263499.1 coordinate 163,792, forward strand.
ACGCAATATAGGAAGAACGGAGGTGGAACGACGAGGAAGGCGGGGGAGGGGGGAAAAGTGAAAACGAGGAAAAGTTCCACTGAGTTTCGTGTTTCGAGTGACTCACCGCGCTTCGGATGGATCCGAACCAACGAAAATAACCTCGAATCCGTCTATCCCGACCCGTCTGCTGGTGGTCTTCGAATCTTCTTGTAAATTTACGAGAGAGAGAGAGAGAGAGAAAGAGAGAATAGAATTTTGAAATCATCGAGAATCGTTCGATAGAAATTTTCTGGCTCGCGAGTCAATACGGTGTGATTTTGACGAAGAAAAAAAGAAAAGAGAAAAAAAAAGTTGCTTTGAGCCATTTTGTATTGTCGCGCGATTGATTGATGATAGGGTGCAATGATAGAGGCCACGGATTAATACTCGGGCAACGTCGAACGGCTTCGGGTAAGTTTCGGTTAACATTCGGCCAACCTCGGGCAAACTCGGTTAACATCGGGCAAACTCGGTTAACATCGGGCAACCGCGGAAGGTATACGCGATAATAAGCCCGAATAGAGGTTAAGTTTAAAATCTACTCTTCTCTACTGTCATTTTCCTGTTTCTAATTTTGATTTCGACAAATGAGCGTAATGGTATGTCGCTTATATTGCAACGAAAACGGTTCGTCGTTTTATTACGCAATTTATCGCTTACCATTTTTTAACTGGAACGTTAAACGGAATGAAATTGGAAAAGCCCGAATTCCGCCCGACCGAAGGGAAATTAATGCCTCGATATAATGCAACGATCATCGCGTACGATAGCATGACAAATTTTCAGAGAGAGAATTCAATTTGTCTCAACTTGTTGGCGTTCGCATAATATTTTCATTTCCCGCGTGGAACATTTACGATTATTAATCGTCATCGAGCTTTTTTTTTCTTTTCTATAATCAACGATCACAATCGTTGAATTATCCTTATTTTTTCGCGTATTTGGAAAAGTTTTCATTTCGGATCATTGAATTTTTATATAAAAAAAAACAAGAAAAAAAAAAATATTCCAAATTCGAAGAACGCGAATATACGATAAATATCGTCCGTAAGAAATTGAATATATAATCCTCTCGCGAGGTTTGATTATTATTTCGATAGAAAAAAATTTCAGTACACGGGAGAATCCCGGATTTCGATATCATCGATACGATATAATATCGAGCGTGCTGCTGTAACATAAGCGGAGGAAATAAATGTAAGGATACCGTGGTCATCGTCAAACTAGATTTTATCCAATGGAAACGGACACGCGATACCGTTATCCGAAATCGCTTTGGCATTTCCAATTCGCGAGCCTCGCATGTTACTCTTTTTTTTTTCTTTTTTTTTTTTTTTTTTT
>NW_006263499.1:165447-167947 GCF_000469605.1 Apis dorsata
AACATTTTGCGAAAATACACAGAATTTTCGAATCAACGTTCCTAACCTCAATCTACCATCTACCAACCAGAGCCCTCTGCAATCCCAATACAACTTTACTTGAAATAACGCAAATCCGTTTCAATTCAGGTTTCGAATACGAAGAATTAAATGAAATTTTTCTAAGATACGCTCACTTAAAAATAGATTAGATCCTTAACCACGTTGTTTCCTTCTTGAATATAAAAAAAAATGTTACTTAATGAATACAGTCCAACCGATTTCTATCCCATATTATCCAATATTAAAGCATAAATTTTCCATATCCTTGGAAAAAGAAAATATATTTTTTTCCCTCTCTAGAGAATCATTCTCTCCATCACGATCAAAATTGCGGGGTTATAGATTATATTAAACCGACCGACTTTTATTCAGATGTCTTAATGCCGAAAACTAGGCCGCCTTCGCCAATGCCTCAGATGCCTTTTTAATTGTGCACAGAAATACGAGAATTCGTGGCTGAAACGTGGCCATTATTCAGCCTCGTGCCCCCTCCTCCCCCCGAAAACCTTCTCCGAAACGAGTTTAAAAGCTCGAGATGCCGATCTCTCTCGGCTCCCCTTTCCCTCCCTTCTTTCTATCCATCTTTGTCCGCCCCGAGACACGGACTATGAATCGCAAAACGGTTTCTGCCGACCGAAATTCCGTCGTAACAAGTCTTTCAATAAAGCGACTGCTTTATCCCTTAAAACTTTTAACGACCCGGCGAACGTAAACTTTGCTTAGATTTAACTTTTACGAGCCCAACTCTACTACACTCTCGTCTCGGTTGCCCCTCCCCCCTCCCTTCTCCCCTTTTTCCCCTTTTGCGCGGGGATCAACTTCAACTTCAACTTCAACCTCGACCCGACTCCTTTTCTTCCCAGCCTCGAAACAAACCGAGCAAAGACAACCGAGCCCCTCCAACCGCGTGTGCGTACCGATTATTTCTTCTGATCCTTGGCGAACAGTTTATATCGGGATATAAATCGACTCGTTGCGAAATAATGATTAATTTATCGAATATAAGGGGGGGGAGAGAGAGAGAGAGAGAGAGAGAAAGTTTCAATCTGCTTGTTTTCTTGCATGCTCGTTAACGAAGGGGGAGGGAAGGGGGGGGAGAGGAAAGAACGCTTAATCGAGATTTAACGATTGTTCTCCTCTCCTTCTTCTCTCCCGTGTCTCTTCCCGATTTGCTCTCGAGAATAATGGAATTAATTGGATCCTTTTTCTTTTTTTTTTTTTTTTTTAATTATATATCCTTTGATTTTATCAGGATTATTATTATTATTTTTTTTTTTTTGTAGAAGCGACACTTCTTTTTTAAATTTCATATAGATTTAACAGCATTGCAGTAATTACTTACGTAGTAAAAAAAAAAGAAAAGAAAAGAGAGTTTGTTAAGGACAAATCAAGGTTTTTGGACAGGTTGGATTTTATTTTCAATGGGACATTTTCTGACATTTAGTAATTTAATGTCCCACTGGGGCAGGGGGAGGATCTGTTTTCCAGATCCTCGGATTAAACGGAGAATATAGGAGAATATAGGCCGCTTCACGAGCCACATTTTCAGTAGTTTGCCAATATAAAATTTAATATTTGAAGTTACCTTAATAATTTATACTCGTTCAAAGCGTGATAACAGTTGTAAATGTAATTGTAACACGAATAAATATTATTCGAATAAATATTATTTTAATAAGTAATCACTTTGGAAGCATTGGTGGAAACGAGCCCAAAGATCCTCGAAACTGCGACCTATCTGGTTCCTCTAACCCCCTCTATCGATCCACATTTTCAAGGGAAATAATTGGAGGAAAAGTTTTCCAGATCAGTCGGAATAGAATAGAATCGAATAGAAATTTCAGCAACAGAGTACATATACAAAGGCTAAAATAAATTTTCACAGTATCTAATAACAATGATACTACTCAATATTACATTTCACATCTGTCAAAAGATATCTTCTTAATCGAAGGTAAAAAAAAAAAAATTTCCACTCTAAAAGTAAAAAAGAAAAGGAAAAAAAAAGCGTAGAAAAACACTGTCCTACATCTACCGAATCGTAGCTCGCGAGAATTAAAAGTCTTCCCTCGCCCAAAGTCTCTTTTTCCCCGCATCTTATCGGTTTAAAACGTCCAACTTGGACCAGAGAAAGAAGGAGAAAGGGGGAGAAAGAGGGAATAAAAGAGGGGAGCCCGTACGAAAAGAAGCAAGGAGGAGGAGAGGAGTCGAGGAGAGGAGTTGAAAACCTCCTCCTCGTGGTGGGTGACCCGAGGTTGTAATTACCGTGACGTCCGCGGTCGCGTTCTCTCCCAAAGTGCTTCCGCTCGAAGCGTTTCCGAACCACCGAGGAAAAAGAGGATTTGCCCCGGCTGGTCGGATTTTCAACCGTGTTTTAAACAAAGAGTCGCTCTCCACGAAGAGAGAGAGAGAGAGAGAGAGAGAGAGAGAGAGAGAGAAGAGAAAGAAAAGAGAAGCT
>NW_006263499.1:167956-169671 GCF_000469605.1 Apis dorsata
AGAAGGTTATGTATACGCGTGAATGCTACGAAAACGAGCATGCGCATGCGCGTACGTGGAGAGCGCGTGGCGTGTTTTGTTTGGCGCTGGTGTAGCTCTGTACGAGAGGCTCGAGATCCACCGGTTTTTGTTTGTTCGAGAACCGTACTAATCGATCGATGATTCGAAACAATCACGTGCTTGTGGAAAGGCTACGTCTCTACTATCATACGCGTGGTATTATATCGTTTAAATTATTTACGATGTCGAGAGCGTTGAAGGATTCTCGAACGAGCGTTGAACTTGCTGATACGTGAAAGAAGATGGGGAAAATTAATTTTGGTGGTTTGTCGAGCGAGGGAGATTTGGTTAATTATTGTACGGCCATAAGAATCTATCGATTCATAATTTTATGCGTATTTTCTCGTTTGAGAATACACTTTATTCTCAAAAATTTAGAAAATCTTAAATAAAGAAATCTAACATTTATTATGGAAAGTATATCATGCAGCGAGATATTTTTCAAAAAACGAATATTGAATTTCTGAATGAATATCGAACAATTTTCTGTTGATTGTTAATCAATAAAAAGTCCCTATTATGTAATCATTGACTAATAAAAATTGTCATCCAATAAAAGAAAATTTTTCCAAAAAAATTCAACACAAATATATATATATATATATACCGAGAGAACGTGGAATTTTTTTTCCAGGAAAATTAGTTTCGTTTATCAATCGTAGAGATCAGTCACCGACTTTCATCGTATCGCGCGGGGAAATTTAAATTCAGGATGAATGTTTAACCGGGAACAAATTTTCTCGTTAGCTTGATGGACAGTTTCGATTGGGTCTCGGCCACGTGTGGCGTGCCCTGTTCCAAATTTTTCGAAAACGGGAGTCTGAAACGAACGAAAACGGGAACACGGTCGCGGATGTCCATTGTTTCAAACATTTTTCCCCCCGGCTTTCTCGCCGAATCGGACGTATATATCGTCCGTTACGATAGATAAAGCGGCCGGTGCGGACCGTATGAGGCTGATAAAGCTAATGATTTACGCACAACCGAGGCCGAATCGTGGCTGCCTCTTCCTCCTTCATTTTCACGTCCGTTCCACCGAAACTAACTGCGCTCAAAACCGAATTGACGAGCCGATAGATATTCACGCGGCTGTTTGTTTTCCTTCTCAATCGATTCCCACCCTCCCCCCCTCTAAAAATTGTTTCATTTCGTGATTTCGACTCACCGAGCGCTTTTTGCTTTTACGCTATTTTTCTTTCCGGTTATACTTCGGATCTCCGGATCTACTTACCTGAAACAAAACAAAATGGAAGATTTAGATTGGAAATATTCATATTATGGATATGGTTTAATTGCTATAAAAAAATTTCGTATTAGTTTTTATCTTAAAAGAAAAGGAAAGAGAATAATGTATATTGTATTTTCACATTCTTTTTAATTTATTGGTAAAAATTAATACAGCGCGTTAATATTTAATTCTCGAACGAAGAAGAATTAATCTCGTTGTTGAGCGTTATAAATAAACGAGCAACGAGAGATTAATATATTATTTCGAAAAACTGTTTTTTTTTTTTTCGAGAAAATTTCGTTAAACTCGACCGACCATTAAGGGATTAATAAAAGCGGGAAGGAAGGAGCGGAGTCGGTTTTAATTCCGGCAGGCAGGCAGGCAGGCAGGCCGGTGTCGCGTGTCCGCTCGGCGTTAAAATCCGTTA
>NW_006263499.1:169771-179395 GCF_000469605.1 Apis dorsata
ACAAAGCAGCAAGCCTCGTGGGCAAGTTTATTGGAAGGATGGAGAGTTAATTAAACGAATAAATAACGCGACAAAGGGAAGAGTGGCCGGTGTACTCTAACGGGACAGTTCTCTCGCCGTTCTCCTCTTTCAGGAGGGCGTCGCTCGCCCGCCCGTTCCGCACTCTGCAAATATACACACGTATATATATTCCGCGCGAACGACCCTTCCGCTCCCACTCTAATTCATCCTTTTGCCTTCTTTCCGGCTGCCGCGATTTTCTCCGCGATCCGCTCTCCCCCCACCACTCACTCCCCACTACTCGTCCCCGCCCACTTAATTTTCTCCGCTGTTATTGTTTTCACCGTCTCTTTTTCGCGCGCCGTTCGCACGAGAACGCGATACTACCGGCGAATTCACGGCCGGTGTTGATTTTACGAAGGGACTTGTTAATTAAAAAGGTCCCCGTGGCTCGGTGTTTGCTCGACGGTTTATCGCCCGCCCGCGATGGATGAAACGTTGAACACGCCCGTCGAGGATGCGCTACGAAACGCTTTCGATTTCAGGTGGCAAGTTTTTTTCAATCCTTTTTTCGACGTTTCGTTCGTGACAGAGAAAAGAGAGAGAGAGAAACGCGAAAGAATAAATCGACGTCGAATTGCTTTACGTAGTTTATTAGTTTATTTAAATTCGATTCGAATGCGTGAAGAGCATAGTTGCTTGGAAAAATATTGTAAATAAGTTTATTCGCGAAGCTTCGAGCTCCCGATCGCTTCCGATTATTGCCGAGTTGGCCCGAAGTCTCTAATTTCGAACGTATCGTAATGTCGAATTCGTAATCCTTATAAACTTTGCGTTACAGATGAAATAAAGTTTAAAAATAATACGCGATGAAATTTAATCGACGTGTAATATACAACTCAAGATAAAATAATAAATTAGCAGTCAATTTCGAAAGTGTTGCAAAATATCCAACCAAGAATCGACGTCACAGTTCGCTCGACGTTTTAAAGGCTTTCTAACCTCCTTCCACCAACTTTATCGCGTTCCCCCTCTCCTCTCCGGCTAATTTTTCTTCGCCTCCTTTTTTCACAAGCGTTATTAAATCCACGAAAGCAGAAACTCTGCGAAACCCGGCCTTGCTCCCGGAACAATTAATAACCGGCCACGGTGAGTTATTTTTCCCCTCTGTCTCCTCGTTATGCTCCCTCGTTTAGCCGAGTTTACGCGAAGTTTAGCGAGCAAATCGGATTCCTATCCGCGTTCCTATAGCGCGGTATCTCAACCGCCCAAACCTTCCGTCTCTTCCCTGTCTCCGCCTCTGTTCGCGGTTCCCGGTTCCCACCATGGCCCCGACGAATCTTTGGCGCCGGAGGTGATGATTAACCCGAAGTAAACAACCGCCCAATAACATGCTAATGCGGACTGGGATAGCCGGGTCAGGCCGAGCGAGGAGGTGGAGACGGCGAAAGCTGCTAGGGAATCGAAAATGAAATTTCATGCAGATAGAGAGATCTGATTTCCCTCTCTCTCTCTCTTTATCTTTCGTGGCTGGAGGAATTTATTAATCGATCGGCAATAAGAGAAATCGGGTATGGCGAATTTGAAATAATTATGCCATAATTATGCTCGCCATTAATTCCATCTACGAGAAAATGTATTTTAAAGAACGTGTCGATTATCCATTATCGCTTCGAAAGAGATTTAATTATTTAAAAAATTTTCATTCCGTTAAAAGTTCCGACGGAATGAGAATTCGGATATAATACGGGGATGAGAGCAAGAAATTGAACAACCCTGTGAAATTAACCGGATCAAAACACCATCAATTCAGGAAGGCAGACGACACAGTCAGACGAGTCGATCGCTCATGATTACCGGTCGCAAAAACGATATATTATTATGCGTGACGATATTGGATGGAGAGGTTTGGAAAAGTTTCGAGGGAGGGAGGGAGGGGGTGCACGATGCATCACGTACGCAACATCATACGTTAATCATGATGCATTAGACGCTGCTAATAATGATCTCTCGTGCATTCCTCCTCCTCCACCTCCTATTTCTCCACTTCCTAGATAACGAAATATTTTTCCAGATTCGGGTTATCGCGCACACGATCATATTTGACGTTGATTCAAATGAAAATTCACCGGCGTTTGGAAAGTAGGTTTTAATCGCTTTGCTTTAATTGGAACATCAATTTCAATATAAAAATGTGATTGAAATGTCAAAAGTGATTGTTGCGAAAATTATTTTCTCGTGCCGGGCAAAGCGAACGTGAAAAATAAAATTTGTTTTTACGGTCATTTTGTTTTCAGTTGATTTCGCGTTTCGATACATGGCGAATATTTCGGATATATATATATATTGTATATGAAGTATATTTATTTAATATTTTGCTCTTTTTTTTTTCTGTTATTGGATAGAACACTTATCGTTGGATGGAAGGAGGGGGAGGAAAAAAATATTGAAAATACAATTGCAAAATTTATCTCGTTTCGATCTCGTGTAAAAAATAACGAATTTCATAATTTACAAATAAATTTTGTCAACACGCGTGAACAATTATTCACGATCATTATAGTTCAAGCATTATAGCGTTACATTTTACAACAACCGGTTTAATTGAAAGACAAAAAGAAAAAGAAAAAGAAATGATAAATTGTTAAATGTAACGCATTGTATTACAATTTAAAACTGTGGAAATGTAATGATCGTGTTAAAATAATTAATGAATAATAAAGCGGACAACACAACGAGTCAGCCAATTTGACGAGAGATCGATGAGAAATAACGTGTCGTTACGTGTTTCGAGGACGTAAGTCCACGTACGTTCCATTTCTCTAGGTTAAGTTTTATCATTTATTCATACACGTTGCATCAATGAAACGTTTAACCTTTTCGTTTAAACGTTATCGTTCAACCATCGTTTCGATAATTTTCAACAATAATTATACAAGTTTCGTACTTGGGCCACAACGTTGATCGTAATAACAAATAATTTTGTAAAGTTCAAGATAAAAAAAAAAAAAAAAAAAAAAGTTTTATTTATAGGTTCACGAAGGCGCGATAAAGTCGGCCAATTTCCAAGAAAAACAAATTAATGCGCGAGAGAAATCACGAAAGATCGAGGAAAGCCCAATTATAACGGGGGCAAAAGAGATAATCGTTTGACGGATAACGATGTTAAACAGCGAGAAAAGGACGTATCTATATAATTACATCGATCGTTTTTTCATCGAAACTTGAAATGTTGAGCACGAGTTCCGCGATATCTCGAACAGATATATATATATATATATATACACAAAGGAGGACGGAACGAGGATAATTACCACTTATTTATGTAGCATAATAAACAGAGCACACGCCAAGTTTCAATCTCCGATCAAAGGATCTTTTTTTTAAAAGATTCATGATTTAATAACGATCGTGCAGAGTTTCCTTGATATAATACGATAATATCTGGATTAAAATAAAATACGATACCCTATTCTAAAAAGGATTCTCACTAGTGATATCGTTATCAAAGGACGAACGAAATCCTTGGCATAAAATCAAATAAATTACCTATATCTACCCCCTCTGACATTCCTTAAAATTATATAATTTTTCGAAGAAAAGAAAGAAAAAAATAATTCTTCGTTAATCCAAATCTAATCCAAAAAAAACCTAAAACTCTCGATCCTGGAAAATTTTCGACTCGAAAATTTCGAGGGCGAACACATTATATCGAGCGACTCTATTTCCGAGGAGGAGGCGAGGAGAGCGGAGGCGTAGAGATCGATCGGCCAAGAAAAAACTCGAGGGGATAAGAGATACAGTGGTGCTCGATTATAATCACCCTCTCAATCAAAGGCCCTTCGCCGTAAACAACGGGAGAGCTGCAGCCATGAGGCCGCGGCCGGCAAAATACCACGCGGTAAGTGGGTCGTTGGGACGAGCAAAACTTTTCCTTTCTCCTTGCGAGGGGCAGGGGGGAACGCACGCTTTAGCATTCGTTGTACGCGACACCTCCGCTTGGCTGTGGCGTGTGGTGGGGGTGCTTCCCCCATGCTTCGAGCTTGAAACGAATTTAGAAACCGCGAGATCCGGGTACGGCCGCGAATAATATGCATAACGCGCTTCTGATGTCACTGTTCCGCGATTTTCCGTGCACGGACAGATGGTTAAGTCGAATTCTGTATTTTTCTTCTCCTTTCTTTTTTCGAATCCTTGAGAAAAGTGGAAAGTAATTCCATATATAATTTAATTGTGGAAAAGTATATCGAATCGATAAAAAGAATTTTTCAATTTTCCTTTAACACGAAACGTTATACAAATTCCTGTATATCCTCTAAGAACAACAAATTCGTGCAACACGCGTGCGAGAAATAAAATTAACCTTTCGTGTTAACATGGTGATATCGTATCTGTACACGCACTATGAGCATAATTCACTAAATTATATATTATACATAACATTCATAAATTGAACGTTCGTTAATGGTAAGCATAACATTAATTCGTAATAAAAGCTAAAAATAAAAAAAGAAAAAGAAACAACAATTAAAAATTAAAATCTCCTCGTTTTGCTTAATTATGATCGGAATATTATAGGAGGATTCACTCGTTAATTTTGCCTTGCAGATATCGACCAATTTCCGGTTCAATATCATACCGTGTGCAACACGGATGGACGAAGAAGAAGGGGAGTTTCACGTAGTATACGTCAACTATCCGACTTTATGTTTCCACGATGACAATGGCAATGGCTATGGTCCTGGGAATGCGTTACGAGTCATATTACTGCGCTTCCAGTCTGAGCATCCATCAGTGGCTCTACCTACTTCGCGGTCGCTTTACAGATCTGACAAATTGCGCCACCACCGTGTCTCTCGCTCATTTCTCTCTCTCTCTCTCTCTTCGTCGTTCTCAACACTTCGAAGAATTATCGTCGACGGATTAATCCTTCGAATATTACGTTTGGAGAGAATATTAGAATCGTTATACTTTTTCTTCTTTTGTATCGAGGGTCTTATTTATAATATAAAAATCAAATAATTTGACGATAAACAATTTTTGTTCTCACAAAAATAAAAGGTAGAAGAATTATTGTCGATATATCAAGGGTTAATACTTTGGATACATTTAAGGAGTAAAAAATATTTGGGATATATATATATATAATATTGGATGATGAAATTAAAGATCAGGTAATTTTTGGAGGTTAAATTGTTAAATTAAGTGAAAGTTAAAAAGTTATTAAAAAAAATCATAAGAGGATGTTTAACGATCGTGTGCAATGAATTTTTATTATTTTATTTACGTCATAAGCATAAACCGCTTCTACTTGTTGCGTTCCCATAGAAACAGATGTGTTGAGGTAAACAAACAAATGGAAATAATTGCGAATATTAAGCATAACCGTGTCGAATCACGAAAAAGAATTTTACAATCCATAAGTTAATAATTTACGCGCTATAAATTGTGCCCAACTCGTACGGAGAATCGATGTTTGCAGATGTTTTGCGCAATTTAAATATTTATTCAAATTCGTTCCACCACGTTTTATCCATTTTTCTTCGATGATATCGAAGGCAAAGTCCAAGAAATGACGTCCTTTCTTCCCGTGATATTTTTCTTTCTTTCTTTCTTTCTTTCTTTCTTTTTTTTTAATTCGCAGAAACGATCGGCAAGCTTTCGTTCGCCGTAATCCAACGATTCCTCCGAACGAGATTGTCCTTCGTTTCAAGTTTCCATGGGTGGATCGATAATTGCATACACGTATCACTTACGGCTGTTAGTCATGATAATTTGATATCGTATAACGCGCAGCTCATCGTATAGCCTTCCAGTCTAATCGAAAGGATGTTATATACGTACGAAATAAACTTAATAAATATTTCTCAAGTTTAATTTTTCATTTTAAAAAAGAAAGACATTTTACATAAACGCGCAAATACTTTGGATTCGTTGTAATGTAAAATTTTTAACGTGAATTTGAATTTATCGTCAAGGGGATATGAGGAAAATATTTATTATTATATAGTATTCATCGTTTTGTGAAAGGATATGTAAAATGTATTTATTACCCGAGCTTATCCATTATTTTAAATTAAATAACGATATATATATATATATATATAAATATGAACTCGTTAATGAAGATCGATGGGATTGAATTGTTTAAATGAAACGTCTGGATAAATTATACATTATTTTTAAAATCTCTACGATGATATATCTTCATACTATTATTATAAAATATGCATAAAAATTCAATCGAATTATTTTGGAAATTATAACTCGTGTTGACTTGGAACTCTGTCGATCTGTCGATTAAAAAAAACATGAAGTATAGAGACAAAGAACGAATAATAATTTACCTTGTGCCGCCTGGATCAAGAGAGGGAAGAATTAGCGGACATTCGCAACATTATGAGAGGAATTAATTATGGAGCAAGAGGGGTTTGGCGGATAACAAGCAGCTTTCGTCGCGATGCCCAATAATTTCAGATCATATACTTTTCAGCAACAAAGAAAATCAAAAGGCGCGCCCCTGCTTTCGAAATTGAAAGAAGAATCGGACGCCTTTGTCAAAATTATCGAAAAAACGGAAAGATTACTTTTAAACAAGAGAATTCAGAGGGAGGGAATATTTGTTTTATCTTACACGAAATATTATACATTAAATATTTAACAATTAAAATTCGTATGCATCCGATCTCCCTTTTTAATCATTGAAATTCGATCATTCTATTTCCTTACAACTATTTAAAAATTTACAACATTATAAAACTTAAATTCGTTACACAAATTGTGTTTCATTTAATTTTTCACGTTATATTTTCTACTGACTTTTCTACGAATCTATAGATTAATCAATTACACGACAAAGTTTTATCAAATTATAATATCATAGAATTTTAAACGAGTGAAAAAAGAACGTGGCAAATTTTTCAAATTTGAAAGCTATTTATCAACTTTTATTTTTATCCATATATTCTTAAATCACTCAAATTCAAATGAAAAAAAAATCCTATCATCCTTCAATTTAAAAATAATTTATCGTCCTCTCTTCTTATTTTATTAATCTACAAGATTACTCATACGAAAAATATAATAAAAATCGTATCAACCAGCTAATTTCTAATTTCATCAACTACCCATGATCTAACGTTAAAAATGAGTCAAGAATTCCGAAGAAAAATAATTATCAGAGAGAGATGACCTCATAAGTGAGATACTTTATTATAATATTTAACAGATGAATCAAATCTTTATTTAGATCCCATACTCGCAATCAATTCTCTTAAACGAATACCACAAATAAATTATCCCCCTCGTCCAAAATTTCAATAAACGGTCGAAAGAAAATCGTCCACCTGCCCTGAAAGAAAGAGAAGAAAATCTGTGGAAAATCTTCGATTATGAGCCCGGCCCTCGGCTCACTCACGGGCCAAGCCGAGAGTTCCTTTATTTCCCGAATGTCGGACGTGTCGTCTCCCGATCGCGTTTCCAGGGCCTTGTTACCATCCCCAACACGCCACGTCCGCCGCGTCAGGAAAGAAAAAGGATCGCTCGAGCGTGTTGGATCTTATTGTCGGTATAAGTAGTCGGGCAGAGGAGGGAAAACACGTCGACACAGAAGAGGAGGAAGAAGGGGCTTCGTATGTGTGTGTGTGTGTGTGTATATCCACCCTTCCATGGTGCATGGAGCACGCGACGACGATACAATTTGAAGCTTTGCGCCCAGAAGCATGTGACAATATCACGGCTACGCGGTACGTGCTCGGTGTATGTACGCCTCCTCTCTCTCTCTCTCTCTCTCTCCCTCTTCCTCGCTCTCCGTCCTTCTCACTGCTGGTAAGGGAAGAAGATGGTTACGGATAGGGGGAACGACGTTTCTCTCCACGATCTTTCTCCCGTGTATTTGGATTTGTCGGATTTGTAAGATTTCTACCACCGACGATACCTACCACCCCCTCCTCCTCCCCGCGACCTCCTCCTCCCCTTTCTTTTTGCGGATTACCTCGAGTTTGCGATATTTAGTTTCGCTTCCGTGCAAATATCTCCTCAGCGTTTTGTACTTTTACAAAGGGGGTTTAAGATAGTCTAGATTTTGTCGAAACGAAATTTTTACGTTTGGATATCTCGAGTTGCGATGCATTCTGCTTTTCGACGATTCTCCATTGTTCTTTTTTTCTCTCTCTCCACGGGGAAAAATGGGAACGAAATTTTTTTTCTCGATATCTCTCGAGGTGTTTCGTTTTTTTTTCTTTTTGACGGAGTGGAAGGAAGTTTTTGTGCGACACTTAAGAGTTAATTATGGTATTATATTGGTCCGTTTTTCGTGTAACCTCGGCCGTTTATGGTTATTTGGTTGATTGTTATTATATTTTGGACGATAAATTGTCGTGAAGTAAGTTCAATTATTGAATTTTGCCCATCAATTTGTTGATGGTGAAGTGTAACAAAGAAGAGGTTTATCGATTTTTTAAATAAGTTGTATAATCAAATTCTAAAATATATATCAAATAAATAAAATATTTATATTGGATGTATAAAAAAAAAAAAAGAAAAGAAAAGGAAAGGAAAGTCCAGATTTTCTTGAAATCTGAATTCTGATCAGTCAAAAGAAAATATTCGAAAAATGAGCTAAAATTGATTCGTGAATTACTTGAACGAGAATTGTAACGAATACACGTTTTTATTATAAATTGTAATTTTATTTTAATAAACGATCATTTGCGATTCGATAATTAAAATATCTTCTCTCTTGTATAATCTACTTCAAAATTGCAAGTCCAAAGTCCAACAGTTTATTTATTTCAAAATCATAAATTCGTAGATTAATGCGGAATTACGGTTATCGCCGAGAGAAGAGCAACTATTGATAAAAGTACGTAATCTACGTATCGTAGAATCGGTTTATTTTTACAAACGGATGATTTGTTATTAACACGCGTGTAATATAATATCGAGTAATCGAGTTTGTCGAGTTATATATTTTTACGAAATATAGAGAGATATATTCGAAGGCAAACATTCGTTTGAAAAATGATTCTACTAGATTTAGGTTGGCTTTTTTTTCTTTTTCTTTTCCTTTTTTCTTTTTTCTTTTTTTCTTTTTTTTTTTTTTTCACCGATTACTTCTTCTTACGTCAGTAATAGAACATTCTGGAACGATACGCACACGTTGATAAGATAACGCTTGTAACCAGATACAATTTAAAATCTTGAAACACAGTAAACACGAAGTGAAACAGAAACAGAATAGATTTCCTACGAATCGAAATACGAATTTAAACTTATTATCGAAAAATCGACGAGAAATAGAAAAATTATATATAAAATTGTGAGTGAAAAATACATATATCCCTATTTCCTAATTTGAATATATAATTGATCGATTTATATAAAAACCATGATAAAACATGTTGTTTTCCAATAGAAAGGATATAAATTTAGATATCGAGTGAAGATATTTTCATTCGAATATATTTTAACTCGAATTACTATTCAATATCTCGTTTTACAACGTTTCAAACGTTTCGACAAACGAAAAATATTCAATCTAAGAGATTATTATATTAATACGTTGATAAACGATACTTCGATCGACGTCTCTCCCTCAAAAAAAAAAAAAAAAAAAAAAAAAAA
>NW_006263499.1:179740-181342 GCF_000469605.1 Apis dorsata
TACTAAACTATTCGAAAAACGATTAATCAAGCCTTTACCAATGAAATTTAAACGACAAACGAGATGCATTAATTGGGAAAATAAATCACAATTTGCACGTTTAACCGAACCAAACAGGTGAGCCCGTACAAATTAAATAAATTAGCCAACAATGGCAACAGTTTTTTCTTTTTTTTTTTTTAAAAAAAATTCGACACGTCTACTACGCGTTGATTTTCTGCTCGATCAAAAATTCGGACGACGCATCGAGTCCAATGAAATTTTCCCCGCTGATTGATTTTCCAAAAGCGTGGACAGGCGTCGATTATTATATATTTTTAACATTAACACGCGATTTTTCAACTAGAAATACGTTCGTCTCCAAGCTTTCCTTCCTTCCTTTCATACGACTCATTTATCCATATTTTCGTGGCACGGTTAAACGGTACTTTGCCTTTTGTTTCACGCCCTCTTTTCGAGCCTCGCCATAAAATTGCTGCGCAATCGAGGGAACCACTCGATTAGTGATCCGCGTGCTCTTAAACGACTTGAACGAGCCGCTTAAAAATAGGTTCAAAGGATCGTGAAAAATGAAAAATTCTGCTTCTTGAAACTCGATTTGAGATCTGTCCTTAAGAGTAGGAGGAAGGAATTTCTATAATTAATTACCCGAAGAAAAATAGTCGGATTTAAATTCGCGAATATTTAACGATGAAAAAAATAAAATAGATCGATCACTCGATTACTCTCGCAGATAATAAAAATTACCGATACCGTTTCGCTCGACAATAACAATATTTCATGGCCGTATAAATATTCTTATCTGAGATTCCAGATTCTCTACGAGTTTTGTGACCGAACTTGCGTTTATAATACTACAAAATCCACGAAAGGATTGATCCTTTTCCCTCGAGTTACAACGCCAAACCAAAGATTGAAACAATTAAACGAAACCCAGGATCCGAAAATCGCACAAATAAATTTCAGAAAGAAATTATTATTAAAATTAAACCAATAACCTCGATTATTCAACAAGTAAAATAAATATATCACTGTATATATAACATATACATTCGAATAACACATATTTTCTTCAATAAATCAACCTTTCAATAAACCAATTCCTCTCCTTGAGGGAACCTTAACCATTCATGCTTAAGTCGGCCCACACGAGCGATAAACTCGCGGTGTAAAGACAAATATTTACGCGATCCACGAGAGAGAGAGAGAGCCCCCTCGTCGACCACGAAACTTCTCCCCGTCCAACTGCAGAAAAGATAGAAATCAAGCTCGTCGACGACTGGAAATTAATTTCCCCTTTTGGCTCGCAACACCGAGGAGGCGAGCAGGCATTCGGATCTAGATAAAGGGAGGGCGGCCGCCGCACGACCTTCCTCCGGGTCCTCCGGCTCACCCTTTTGTTAAGCGAATTCCTCCCTCGAGCCGGGAGTACATATCACTTAACCCCTCTTGCATCTATCGGCCCTCCTTCCTCCGCCTACACGCGTTTAAACGCCTCTTTCGGCGAACTTATGCGCGATGCACAACTCGCCGCAGACCGCCAACACTTCCCGTAATTAACTGCTCGTTCCCGCCGCTATCTTATTATTCCATGAAGCGGCG
>NW_006263499.1:181751-184437 GCF_000469605.1 Apis dorsata
CGCTATTAGGCGTCCGACGGGGATTTAATACGCGACGATTTAATACGTGGGCGGGGAAAGGGGTTACTCTTAATCGAAGACGTATTTTTTTTTTTTGTTGTTGTTTAAGGAGAGTTAAGACGATTGATTCGTGTCGAGGTTCGAAGGGGTTGAAGTTTTGAAAGGAGAGGTAGGGTGTTATCGGGGTGTTTGGGAAAAATTTGTTGAATGTTGCGTATATTGGAGAAAATATTGTGATTTTGTGGAATTTTTTTGAACGAGGAGTGTTCTTTTGTTGGTAATTCTATCGTGTCTTATGTATGGTTTTTATTATTTAGTTTATATAAAATTATGAGGAATTATGGTTCGTAAGAAAATTTCTTCCAGGAAGAGAAATAAAATTGGACGGAGAAAATTTCTTTCTTATCTTAGTTCGAAAATGGCTGTTATTAATTCTTATGGATTTTTATTAACATTTGAGTACGAAATTATGAGAACGAGAGAAAAATTGTTATTGTATAGAAAAATTTTTCAAAAAGGACTCGTAACAAAATTTCTTCCAAGAAAAGAAATAAAATTGGACGAAGAAAATATCTACTGTTAATTCTTATGGATTTTTGTTAACACTCGAGTTTACGAGATTATGAGAATGCGAGGAAAATTGTATAGAAAAATTTTTCAGGAAGGACTCGTAAAATTTCTTCCAAAAGAAATAAAATTGAATAAAGAAAAATTTTTTCTTATCTTCGAAAATGCTTTCTAATTTTTATGAATTTTTATTAACAATCAAAACTACGAAATTATGAGAAGAAAATTGTTATTGTATAGAAAAATGATTCGTAACAAAATTTCTCCAAAAAAAGGAATAAAATTGGACGAAGAAAATTTCTTTCTTATCTTCAAAAATGACTGCTGTTCTTATGGATTTTTGTTAACACTCGAGTTTATAAAATTATAAGAATGCGAGGAAAATTATTGTATACAAAAATTTTTCAGGAAGGACTCGTAAAATTTCTTCCAAAAGAAAAATTTTTTCTTATCTTCGAAAACGACCGCTGTTAATTCTCATGGATTCTTATTAACATTCAAGATTACGAAATTATGAGAATACGAGGAAAATTGTTATTGCATAGAAAAATGATTTGTAAAATTTCTTCCAAATAAAATTGAACGAAGAAAATTTCTTTCTTATCTTCGAAAATGGCGAATAACAGCACGATTGGGGGAACTTGTGACGAGTGAAATTATGAGAGCCCACACAAGTTAATTATTATGCCAGGGAACGAAAAAAATATCGCATTCGTTTAGAGGGAGGGAGATTTATCGGCGGATAGGTTTTTGGGGGAGGATTGGTATTCATCGCAGTGGTCGCTGCGATTTTTGTCGAGGCTTCGCTTCCGATTGTTTGGCGAAAAAAAGCTTGTAAATCAATGCTCGTCAGTGGATACCATAGGGGATAATAAATTATCGATGAAATGTTTTGAAATTAATATTTTTTTTGGGAGGGAGGGTGTTCTCTTTTCCCCTTTGATACGTTTTGAAACTCGACTGTTCGTATTTCAGCTTTTATCTCTACGAATGAATGAAAACGTATGTGTGTTTTTCCCCCCATTTTATTTTTCACGTTTGTTTGCCCGGTGTAAAAACTTTGAAGAATTACGATACGCTCGAAATTCGAACGTGATGTTAATTATTAACTGTCACTGCTCTTCAAAAAATTCTTTCGCATATTTGCTTGTTATTTTACTCGCCGATTAACCATTCTTGGCGATAGAAATTTCGAAAACCTAGATCTGGATCAAAGTCGAGACTTTGATTTTCATTCATCCAAGAAAATATATAATTTCGATCGTTAAATAAATGTAAAATTAAAATTTATATTTTTCGATCTAATAATAGCAATAAATTGTCGATTGGACAATTTTCTAGAGATTAAAAGCGAGAAAAAAAGAAAAAAAAAGAATCACAGAAATCTTCGAAACTCGAGCGAAAAATACAATGGAACGATTTAATTTCGTCGCGCGAATCCTTCATCCGCGAACAAGTGAATTCCTGAACAGAATTTCCACGGTTCTTGGATCAAGAATCCGCCCCTCGAATATCGTATTTTACGTTGGCCGGGTGCATATTTTAGAGGCATTTACTCCGCAGGGGGGGTGGATGAAGGTGAGAAGAGGGTGCGCGAACGGATTCGAAAAGAAAGGGAGCGAGAGACGATTCAAGGTGAACGATGCGCCCCAAGGCGTGCCCTCGCCCTCCTTCGCATCCAGGAATGCTGCCGGGTTAGTTATTTTAGGCACCCTTCCTTCCCTTATTCGCGGCAACAAGTAACGTGGTGACGAAGAAGGGCACGCGTGTTGGACGAGAATGAACAGAGATTCGATACCTTTTTTACCTGGCTAACGGTGGATGAGAATTTAAAGGGGTTTTGTGACGAATAATGGAAAAATAAGATGAGTTTTTAAAAAAGTTTTCAAAGTTTTTGAAATTTGAATATTTCGATATTTTGTGAACATTGGCATTTATGGTAATGGAAAGAGATTCGATACTCTTATCTACATAAATTATTTAGAAATTATTTTTGTTATAATTACGACTGTGCATTTTTCGATTTTTACAGTTAGCTGAACATAAATAATTTCTTTGTATCCAATATTCAATGATAACTGCTCGAAAAATTAGATATTGCAAAAAAAAAAAAAAAAAA
>NW_006263499.1:184649-190490 GCF_000469605.1 Apis dorsata
GGGAAAGAGTTATTAATTAATTTAAGGAAGACCGTTCCAATTTTAAAGAGGTCTAGGGGACGCATCGTCGCTATTATTCACTTGACTTTTTCTCAAGGAGGAAGCATCGTGTATTCCCGGGGGACAGTCTTTCCATTAACCGAAGTATCTTACTCTCCAGCTTTTGCAAATAACACGATGATGGAAAAAAAGTAGCGGGTGTAGACGGGAAGTGGCCCGTAACGAGCATTAAATTGCATTTTCATTGTTACCGCGACATTGCTCGCCCGTAATTCAACTAGCGCGGCACACTGAGTTTTGATTTTCTTATCTTGTTTATCGAACAACCTCGACTAATCGAACCTTCTGTTTCCCGGGATAAAAAATTCCCAACGATAATTCTATTTCTATTCTCCTTCCGCGAATTTCCTTCTAAATAATAAATATATACATATATATTTTCCAAACTGAATATAACATAATTTTCGTAATAAAGATACACGATAATACGTTATACTTTCTGCCTCTGCCTCGATGAACGAATTTAAAACCGTCAACAACTTGAACTTGATCTCAAGTATCATCGAAACTTGGAAAGAATTGGAGAAGAAAGAAAAAAAAAAGAAATTTCATTACATTCTCTTTTTCTCCTTTTCGACGCAACTTTTTAAGTGGCGCGAAATTACCCACCCACGTCTTCTCATGTCATCATCACATTCTCCTATATATATATATATATATACGCGATCTCCGTGAGATATAAAATAATGGAGATAAACTCACGTGTTCTCCTTCTGGTCGCCGTTGCTCGACTGCGACGACGGCGACGGCTGCTGCGCCTGTTGCTTCGAGTACGGATGATGATGATGATGCACCACGTTGTTGTTATTGTTGTTGTTATTGTTGTGCATGTGCACCTTGTTCGCGTTGCTGTCGGTCGGCGAGCCCGGCGAGATCTTACCCGCCAGAGCGTTCAACGATTGAAGCATTTTCATAGGAGTCCTCCCGGCGGCCGGATCTCGGTGCCTCCTTCCCTCGGCCTCGTTCACCCTTGAGGAACACAGGATTACTCGTCGTTTCCGGTTTGAACCCGCCTCAACACCCCCAAACTCTAACCGATTACGCGTGTCAAACCGATACGCACTTTCACGCTCCCTCGCTCACTCACTCACACACACACTCTCTCTCTCTATTACTCGAGAAATACCACGCGCGAATTTGATCGCAAGATATACGACCTCTTTTTCTCTCTCGCTCGCTCGCTCGCTCGCTCTCTTTATCTCCCTCCCTCCCCGAATACTGGACACAGAAAGTATACACTGTACACGAGACACAGACGAACCGATGAGACCGGCACCAATTTGTCTCTAGGGAAATTCTGTTCGACGTTATATTACACACTTTGGCCACGGTTAATGTTCGACGCGAAACTGTCGAATAATTCCAGCTATCGACCACGACGGTCCTTCGTTTCGCTACACAAACAGAAAATGAAAACAGAAAGATGTTGTTATTCGGGCGTGTATCCAGGTGTCAAGGAGAGCGGGCGACGTTTTACGACGGTATACGTGCGTCGTTTGCGGTATTTTCGTGTGTACATAATGGTACGTAACTCGACCATAACGAGGATGATGACGAAGTTTTTCGGCTACAAAACTTTTTTTACTCACATTTAGATACGAATTTACGATACGTTCACATCGATTTTTTGTAGTACGATGATGACGAGCTTGGAAAGGAAAAAGAAGATTTGAGTAAATTATATTATTTATAAATCTTGTAACAAGAGCTTCGTATTTATTCGAAACAAATTGCACGAGAGATTAAAGTTGTAAGAGTTTATTAATTGAAATATATATAGTTTTAAAAAAAGTATCGCGTTGGAATGTTTTTTTTTTTGTTTCTATCGACAAATTATTTCAACGACTATATCTGAGGCCTGTATCTGCCCCAGTTTGAAAATCATCCGTGTCATGCATAAAAATATACGCCGTTTTAAAGTCAGTGCAAAAATTCTATCCGTTTTTGCATGTTGTCACGATTCGAAACGTGTTCTAGATCCACGTTTGCTCAGGTAATTGGAAAATTTCGATTGCAAAGAACGGAAACAGGTAGACAAATCCCCATGAATCTAGACAAACTTGCATACATATTGATTTTATGAAGATCGAACTGTAAAGGTAGCTTTTGCCACAAAAAACGAGTTGTATCAATACCTAAGAATCCATTTTCTATACAAGAGACAATATTGATCCCATCGGGAAACTCAATATGCGTCGCATATTTGGAAACGAAATTTGAAAATTTGATGGCTACGCCATAACGCAATCGACGAATCGTTTATTATTCAGTTTATAAAAATCATATTAAGTGATATAAATATATACATATTCGATAAGTTAAGCACGTGAGAAATAGACAATTCCATTTCTTTCTTTATTTCATCTCTATGTATCTGATTCCATTGCGTGATATAATAGAATCTAATTAATAAAACAAAATTATACACGATCCATTTCATACATCTAAAAGGATTATTATTTCTGAAGAATATTTAAGATACCAAAATTTATTCAAATTAACAAAAAAATTCAAAGCTTGATTGATCACAAAACGAATTCCTTATCCAGAACCAAGTTTCTCATCCCATTAAACCAATACTATTCTATTAATAAAATATGTCCAAAATTAAATTTTCTATCCTACTCCAAACTTCAATTCTATTAATAACAAAAGTACATTTAAATATAAAAGATATCTCAAAATTTATCCAACATTCTACAAAGTATCACCTTCATCCTCTTTATCTCCAAAATCAAATTTTCTATCCAAACTCCAAACTCAAATACCATTCTATTAATAACAAAAATACATTTAAATATAAAAGACCCTCAAAATTTATCCAAATCAAATTTTCTATCCTACTCAAAAATTTTATAACTTACACAATACCAACCTAAATACATAAAAATATCTAAAAAAGTTTAACTTCAACGACCAAAGTATCGCAGAAATCGTTTCCAAAATTATTTCACCCAAAACTGGAATTCTAGTCCCAAAACTAGTCCAAACTTTTTACCAGCATAATTGAACGTTGTCGGTATAATAATCAAATGGAAGGAATCGGAAGTGGAGGATTGCGAACTCGAGGAAGGGAAAAAGGAACTCTGAAGACGCTCACCGGAAATGGCGAGCGAAGAGGGGCGTTAAGGGGGATCGAGCTCGATTGTGTGCACGCGTATGTGTGTGTATGTGTATGTGTGGTTCCTCCACCGTGTACGAGCCGAGTTTCTAATTAAACTTAAACTTTTAATTGACTCGTTGCGCGGCTGTTCCACGCACGTACCCGTATTACCAGGTGTTCCAACTATCCCCGATTACTCCGATTTCCCTCCTGTTCTACCTGTGCTCCTCGGTTTCGCGCGGTAACACACATCTACAGGAACAGAACTTCTTCACCAACAATTTGGAAGAGGCATGCCTCTTCTTTACGACCGAGTTAATTAAGGGTGAAACGGGATATTCGGTGTACAATAAATAAACGGGATAACTGTATAACGTGATAAATATGGATGGAAATAATTGCGTGGGAGGTTTATATGTACGTGTAGGTGTTGAAGTAAGGGAAAGTATTCGTGAAATTGGATTGAATTTTGCCGAGGAAAGAATCGATGCAAAAGTGTTTGGACCAGTTTTTGAAATAGAATAAATATTCGACGATTTCAATCAATGTATTTATTACTGTAGTTATTTACATCTTGTTTTTGCTCTTTATCCTGATTTTTTTCATCAATCGAATATATTACTATTTCTAAAAATTCGGGGGTGAAAAAAATTTGAAAGATTAATCTTCTTTTTTTAATAAGAATTTTAAATAATAAGAGTAAAATGTTTGTTGAAGGATTGAATTTTTCAACGCGATTCCCTTAAAATAATAAATTTATCGAGATCATTTCCTTGAAGTTGTAAATTATCGTCCACACCCCCCTCGACACTCCGTGCACAGAAAGTTCCCTTTGTCCTCGTGTCTCGAGGGCAAGGGTTGAAGTCACCGGCGGTATTTACCGCAGAGGCGTTGGAAAATAGGGCAGAGATGAGAAACTGCTGGATCTCCACCACCTTCTACAGGGGATTTTCGCCGACTCGAGTGTCCCTTTGTTTCGAATGGCACACCAGTTCGAAGACGTCTGGGAAAGCTTCCTTCCGTTATTTACCGGAAATACGGAGGGAAGCGAAGAGCGTAATGAGAAAGAGAGAAAAAGAAAGGAATACAAATCGAATCGTTGCAATAGTAATTAATTAACTCGAAAAAATGTTTTCAAAAATTTCTATTTATGAACTTTATTTATCGAGAATAGAATAATCTGATAAATATTCGATTAGTATCTTATTTAAAACAATTTTGAAAAATTTTTCCAAGGAACAGAAATAAAGATGTATCAATCTCTCGCCAAACATCCATGGAATAAAAATCGTTTTCGAGGTACCAAATCTAGCTATTGAATCGATTAACGGCGATTAACGAAACAATACGATCGAAAGAGGGAGCCTGGAACGGAAGGTAAGAGAAGAAAGGGCAGAAAACAGTTCCGGTTAAGACGAAGGCGGAGGCGAGGAAAGTGAAACTCGAGTCTGGAGAGGTGAAGATAGAGGAGGCACAATTACCGGAACTGCCACCACTGTCAAGTGTCAAAGGGGGTCAGGAATAATTTAGCACGCTGGCTGAAGGGGGTGAGAAAGAAAGAAGAGGGCGGCGAAGAGGGGAGCAGGGTAAAGAAAAGGAAGAAGGAGAAGAAGGGAACGACGCCCGCGGGCTGAGAAAAGCGCGCAGGAAAAGAGAAGCCTTCTCTCTCGGCCTCCTCCAACTCTTTTGTCCTTCGCGCACGCGCTCCCCCTCCTCATCGTCCTTCCTTCTCGTTCCCACTTGTTCTCTCGCTTATTCTCCGTAGGCCCGACGACGAAGCTCTGTTTCACGACGACGAGCTCCTTCCAGCCACTCTATTCCCACCTCGATCTCCTCCTCCTCCTCCTCCTCCACCCTTTACTCGCTGACCACTTTTTGCCGCTTTGAGACGTCGAATTAAAATCTCGACGACGATTTAGAGGACGAGTTTTCAACCGATTCTATTCCCATTTGTAGTATATGTATATATATATATATATGGAATGGGTGAAAAGAAGAATGAATAATAGTTGGACGTTTATGGAATAGAGGGATACATTGAAATTTAATAATGTTCGAATTCGAGGTCGAAACGAGCGTGGAAGGGAATAAAAACGTAAAAAGAAATAAACGCGTCGCTCGTTTCGAGAGAAATTCCGTAGCAAATGCAGTTATAACGAGATAACACGAGGAGAAAAAAAGTAACATAAACATTCGGCCGGTGTATATATAACCTTGTTTTCGTGCTAGTCACCTCGCGTCCTAATAGCTTATCTGTTGCGCGACTCGTCTACAATATTGATAAAATTTTACACGAAAATGGTAAAAATATTAATATATTTTTATATTAATTCCTCCAAAGATAAGATTATTTTTCCGCCTATTCGAATGCACGCACATATTCGTATCTATCCGTCGATCTCTCGACGAATCGGTCTTAAAAAAAAACTTCCAACTCTCTATATTCTACATTCCCGACATCCTTCCCCCACTGTATCATGCACGCAGAGAGATTCGAACCTGTTTCTCGGTCGATCCACGGCCAGTCGTCACCCCCTGCGGAGCACACCCGTTTGGCCACCTGGGTCCCACCGTGGTCCTCACGCGTGACTCCCTTCGATCGAACCGGTGATCCCGGCCAGCCCGATGCGATAGCGATGGTGATACTCGGAATAGACGCGTAGCCGCGATATCGGAGC
>NW_006263499.1:190541-191206 GCF_000469605.1 Apis dorsata
GAATTAAAGCGCACGACGATCCCGCCTCGGCCACCTGAGCACTACGACTGGCGACAAGAGCCGAGCAGCCGGCCATCGTATCTTCGGATAAGCCTTATCGGTGCCCAAAGACCCCACCCTTCGCCCATGGGCCGCATCCCTCACACGTTTTCACGTTACGAAGCCGGCTCACGATACGCTCGCTCGCGCGTAAGCCCGCTTAAGCGCCTCTGCGAGCATTTACGCTCCACTTTCCTTCGCCCGCTTCCAACTTTGCCACACACGCTTCTCCGCGCTTTCCTCGTCGCGGCTTTTTCTTTTTTTTTCTCTTTTTTTTCTCCCTCAACTACTCTCTCCTCTTCCTCCTCCGCCTTTGATCCTTGTCTTCTTCTTCTTCTTCTTCTTCTTCTTCTTCTTCTTCTTCGTCTTGCCTCTCTTCGAGTTTTTTTTCCTTTTTTTTTCTCTTTTACGAGTTTTTTTATTAGACTCGCCGATTAGGTTGGGTTATATATATATATATATATACACATATATATGCTACTTTGGCTACTTGTTGCGGTGTCAGGATATTGTTGTTGTTGTAGTTGTTGTTGTTGTTACGGGGATGGATTATGATATTCTTACGAGCGTTTCGATGATCATGGTGATTTTCTCGGCGAGTGGAGGGAGGTGGAAAGCTGCGTCGA
>NW_006263499.1:191370-193811 GCF_000469605.1 Apis dorsata
GAGCTTCTACTAGCTTGTAAGCCGGGAATTGGAGGGCAATCGATGCGAAGGAGGAATGGTTCCGCAGGTGGAGAACTCGACTCGACTCGACTCGATCGGTGGAAAATCTTTCTCTTTTCGATCGAGCTGTAATTTTCAAGCGCTCGCATTTTCGAAAATCGACCGATCTCTGAATAACTTTCATAATTTAATAGAAAAGAAATTTTACGTATAATTTCTAATTTAATTTTAATTTTTTTTTTTTTTTCAGAATCAACGAAGAGTATTCTATAAAAATTTCATTTCCCTCTATTTTTGTCCATCCTTGTAGCGACAAATAATATTCGAATCGTTTCATTATCTCGCTCGATCGAAGCTATTTAAAAAAAGAAAAATGCCATATCGCGATACCGTACCGAATTCCGCATACCTGAGCGCGATGAAATCCACGACTGAAAACCGGATGCACATGGAAGGTGAGGCGTGTTTGCGAGTAAACACTTCTTCAACTGGCAACACCAGACGACAAGCCAGAGCCACGGAATGGCTCTCCGAGATTAGATAACAGTTGGAACGCGTTTCGTGCCGTCGACTTGCTCAACGAGCAACGTCCTCGAGACGCGCGGCTCGCTGGAGGATCCACGGTTGCAGCGGATGAAACGGTATAAAAGATGTTCGACGTTTATGGCGCGAGCAAGTGCTCAACGACGACGGGCACAATGGACAATAAAGAGGACGAACATTTTCTTTCTTTTTTTTCTTTTTTTTTTTTTTGACATGATTGCGTTTGCTCGTAATTGAATTACGAACAATGCTTAAAGTTCGATTTTTCGAACAGTTTCTTTTTGATGGTATTTAATTATTAGTATCGTTTTGATGGACATTATTTATTATTCGTGATTTTTCTTTCTAATATATCTTACGTTAAAATTCACTGGAAAATTTCCTGAATTTATTCACTTTTCTTATTTCACATCTTTTAACAAATTTTTATTTTCTTTAAGCGATGTAAGCGAATCATCTCTAATAAAATACGAGAGAATGTACCAATGTACATATTGTATATTATATTTTATAAAATTGTAAAATAAAGATCGTTGATTCGTTCAAACTATTGTGTTCGATCTACGTAAAATTTTTGAAAAAAATTAAATTAAAGGAGATAAGAGAATATCGATATATATTTATGAAACTTAGAAGAAATTGAAATTGATACTTGAAAAGCGGATTTCTTGTGAAATTATTTCACAAGAATCGAAAGAAATAAATTCGTAATAAAGAATAATGGGCTCGTCGAAGAAACTTGCGGAGGATACGTGCTGGTAGCGAGTCGACCGAGAGGTAAATAAGTGTCAAATATGAAACTCGAGTCGATAAGAGGAAGGAGTGAAGGTATAGTTTCTCGCAGAAATAACAATGCGAACGGCAAGGCAGGTATCGTTATTGCATAGCTAAGCACCAGTAGTTGTTTGCAGGCGTGGAACAGCCGTTTGCAAGTCGACAAAGAGGTATTGTTCAGTCAAGAGATTCATCTAGCTCTACGGTCGGTACTCTTCTATTTACACGGCCTAACTCAACATTATGTCGCCAACTTCACGCAACTCCTCGAGACGTCGAATCCCCTCCTCTTCTCGAAAATTCACTTCCGCCGTTTTGACATCGCGCGTCACCCGCATACTACATTCTTCCACCAGTTCGAACCAGTTAAAATTATTACACGTCGTAATTTTTGAAACGAAGAAAGTAATATGAAAAAAAAAAAAAAAAATTGAAGCTCAAGTTTTTTCTTCATCCATATAAATAAATTGCATCGTTTGTTGCTTACTCGAAATCGAATTTTATTTTAGAAATTTCTTCTTGAAGGAGATTTTTATTTCCAGAATTTTTCCTGGATTTTTTTCTGGAAGAGCGGCAACGAAAAATCGGAGAGCAAAAGATTTATCTATCAAATTAAAAAAAAAAAAAAAAAAAAAAAAAAAATTGGAAAATTCTACTTCCACGTATTACCATTATTCGATTGGTCAGAGATAAATCATTGAATAAACGACGAAGTTAGGCCGCGAAGCGTCGGCTTACGCAGCGAGTGCACAACACTTTAGGAAAATAACCGGGTAAACGAATCACAGGCACGATGATTTACGAGCGGAGGATGGCTGGTTATCCGGCATGGAACATATGTTTCCATGGCAATATAACAATTAATCATTAACCAGCGCGAGATAGCAAAGTAGTGACGTAACTTTTTCAAGACTTCGCCTCGAAACAACTTATACCACGTACGCTCCAAGAGAGACGTTTAAACTCGGATCAATAAACGCCAACAAGTATCTTCGAGACAGTTTCGAGCTCCCATCTCTGCATGCTTAGAATGAGAAGCATTTCGAACAACTTTTTGAACAACGTACGCAAGAAGAGGTGGATCGAAAGCATTTTTTGAAACAACTTTTTGCTTTTTTTTTTTT
>NW_006263499.1:193942-196408 GCF_000469605.1 Apis dorsata
AAAGATCTACATTAAGGGATAAACGAAAGACGCAAATTCGAAATTTTCATTTAAGAAATATTAATTTTTCTTTCGTAATTGTGACGTAAAACGCTTTTTCAAAATAATTTTGAAAAAAGCTTGGCCTTGATTATTATTCATCCTCTTAGTAGCGTAATCACTAGTTTATAAAAAAAGCAGCAAATCCTCTAAAATCGTCAAGCGACTTCTTTTCAAGTATCAGAGAGATGGAAAGAATTGAGAAATATATATATATAACTACAACCAACTGCACGATACAAATAATTTCATTTCGGTAGTTTTTACGCTTTTAGTTCCGCCATTGTTGGATAATGAAATTCAAGCGAAAGGGGAGGGGCTTCCAGATAAATGAATACACAGTTGAAACGCTGTCATAAAATTTCTAAGTGTATTCTAGAGCTCAACATTAGCATAAAAGACTAGGTAAACACGAATCCGCGGACCCCTTGTTCCCCGGATACGTGGCACGTTTTAGCAAGAAGAAGTCTCCAGCCAGCCGGTGGCCGCTATTTTAACCCGATTCTTTTCCTCCACGAATTTGAAAAAGCAACCAGATTCGAGTATTCGTAGTAATAGACGCTGGTCCAGACCGTATTTATCATAAATTATCGATTTATCCTATCCGAATTCATCATACTTTAAGTATATTTGTCGCTATTAATATTATAATAACAATTAACAATCGATATTTATTAATTTTTATCGATAAATTGGGGATAGATGTTTATTCAAAAATATTTTACTTACGTTGATAAAATGATGTAATTTTTTTTAAAAGAACAGTGATACATATTTTTACTAAGCAACTAAAAATTTTTGTTTCCAGTAAATATTTTTTCGAGAGAAACAGAGAGAATTGTGGAAATATTATTCTGAAACCGAGAATTATTCTTCTCCTGAAATTTTTCTTTCTTTCTTTCTTTCTTTCTTTCTTTTTTTTTTTTCTCCCCTCTTCATCTGTATCGCGACGCAACACTGTTTTTACATCGAGTAATTTAATATACCGATTTATATTAAAAATTTTACACGAGATAAATAAAAAAATATAAAGGATCCCAAAGAAGGGCGGCACAATGAAGAATTTATTTACGAGAGGCGACTTTATATGATAATTTCGGATGCTCGAGGTGTTGCACAGAAATGAAAAGTCAGGAGCCGCGTCATTAGCATTGCAAATCGTCAAGGGCGTTACGACATCGTTACATTTTTTTTTCTCTCTCTCTCTCTCTTTTTGCGTCACGGACGCAAATGATTCTCACGCGACTCACAATTCACAATGGACTCGTGTAACAACGTTATAAATGCGGTACTCTCGTTTTCCATACTCTCGTTTTCGAAGTGTAAAAATCACTTTTTTAAAAATTTTTTTTTTTTTTTTATTCGAAAACGCTGCTCGAAATACCAAACTCGTAAAAATGAAATTACAAAGGAAATTCATTTAACGTTTTTTCTTTTTTGCAAAACGTAAAATTTTATAGGGTGGAATTTTTACATTTCACTCACTTTTCTTGAATTAAAAATTTCAAAATGATAATTTCAAAATGATAATGTTAGAGTATAACGTTTCCTTGCTTATTTTAACTCCAAGTTTCTCCTCTACTCGCTTCTTCCCCCTGTCTATTCGATTTAAAATACACATAGAGGCAAATTTTTAATATCCTCCACAAACGCAAAATTCTAAATCTTCGAGCACTTGTCCAACATTCTACTTAATTAACCCAACACTTCAATTTTCAACAAACCATAAATTTAATATTGCAATATTGCAATTCAACAATTTCCATCCTGCTCGACATCGCGCTCGACAAAAAAACATTCAAACCCTCCCTTCTCTCCCAACAAACAAACACTCAAAATTTCCATCCTTCGAAAACTTTCGAATCGATGTAGAACACTGGTTCGAGTATCAGTGGCCATGGAATGGATAAACGCGATTTAGATCCGACGAGTTCGACCGCGAAAGGTGATGAGTTTGTCGATGCAATACTAATTACGGCATCGTGGCTATAATCGAAACGGCGCGGCAACGTTGAACGCAACCCTTCAACGTGGCCGCAGGTGGCGCCGCCACCACCACGTCATTCATCGCCCCGATACGCAGCACGCCGCCTGTTATTATAGCAAAATTGCGTGAACCAATTGGCTAATTAGCGATTAGGAAAACGTATCGATTCACGTACGTCGATGAATTAATGTTTCCCTTCCCCATTGTTACAAACATTGTGCACGATTGTATTCAACTCCTCGCTCAATTATCCTGCCAAGATTTTCAGAAGTACATGTAAAAGGAATCGTGATTATTTAGAGAATTTAGGTATTCAAAAATACATGTAAAAGGANTACTCGACATTCAAAACGCTACCCCCAACGAAACGATAAATAATAAATTAAACTCAATTATCCTGCCAAGATTTTCAGAAGTACATGTAAAAGGAATTGTGATTA
>NW_006263499.1:196944-197799 GCF_000469605.1 Apis dorsata
GCTTTGCTAATGTATTACTACATATTCAGGTTGATACGGGTCTGATCGTCGCCAGAGGGGTGGAAGGAGGGGGGGTATAACGTTTGGTAATACATTTCGCGATATCGCGGTGGAAAATAGGCGAAAAACGAGGTTGGATCGAGCCTGGCTCTGCCTCTAATTCCACGGTGATTCGAGATACGCGTATAATCGTACGTGTAATTGTGTGTGTGTGTATTTTTCGGATATAAACGATGGCATTTACACGGAAAAACATTAGGTAACGAACGACGAGCATCCCGGTTATCCAATGGCCAATGGCTAATTAATTACTGATTAACGGTGAACACAGGATTTTCAGGGGGGAGGGATATATCGATGGATTGCTGCCCATTATATACCCGATATAACATTAACATTCGGATGAAAAGAATTTTTCATTTTCCAATGTGTGAATTAGGAAGGGAAGATTTAAGTCTTTTAAGTTTGGAAGAAAAAAAAATTGTTTCAAATTGATCGTGAAAAAAGTGGAACGAAGGAAGAGGAGGAGATTCAAATTCGTTGAAATTTTAATAAAATTGAAAGGGAGGAAAAATCTGAGATTCAAGATTCGCCTCCTTCGTCTTCTTTCCAGGCTCATCGTGATGCAAAGCGTATCCGTACGATGCACCGTTTCCATTTTAAACAAGAGGAGGAGAAAAATTACCGTAATTAAAACAAGAAGAGGGAAAAAAGAAAAGGCAAAAATAGTCGAACTCTATCTATCGCAACAACCTCGTTCCACTTTTTAAATAATCGGATAGATTTTTCTTTTTCTTTTCGTTTTTTTTTTTTTTTTTTTACCACGAGGAATTGATCATAGTGGAACAACAAGTG
>NW_006263499.1:197811-201350 GCF_000469605.1 Apis dorsata
TGGAATGATATAGGTGAAAATTCGAATGGGAATGGAAAAAATTGGGGTGGAGGAGTGGCGAAACCTTTTCGCCCGACTAAAAGCCCAACATGAAAAAGAGGTCCCTCGAACGTTTTTACGAGAGCGATAAATCTCATTGTATTTCTTTATTACACCCGTCCCCTCTCCCTCCCCCCCTCCTTGCCCATTGAAAATTGTCCTCGCGGCCGATAACTGGCCGCCTTTTTTATTCGAACGAAGCGCGAGTAATGGCACTTGTATCCCCCTTGCCTCCCGTGGAATGGAGCCAATGTCGTAAGAGTCATGATCACCGGTGGAAAATTACTCGAAATCCTGTTTGTTGGAATTTAACTGTTATTACCGTTTCATTGTGCGGAAGACGAACGCGTTTCGAAGAGGTTGGCTCACTTTTTTCCAACAATCAAAATCGATTATCGAGCTATTTATCTTCCAACACTCTGTTGGAAATTGTTTTAAATAATATCGTTCGATATTAAATTTTTAATCGAATATATATACATTCTTGAATATTTAAATGTTACACGGATACTAATTAAAAATGAATGATTTATTTTCAATCTTTGTCCAAAAATTAATTAGACACGTACGGATTAAAAAATAAAATTGACAAAATTCACGAAATTTTCGTCACCATCCCCCTTTGACGTTTTATTATATTTTTATCATTAAAGGAATTAATTGGAAATAACTTTGAAAACAAGTAGGAATTGAATATTAATTACGAACCAACTAACCAAAATCCATGTATATTAATCCATTATTTCCAATCACCGTTCACTATCGAAATAATAAATAATCGACGATTAGTATTAACAAGCGAGACTTGTTATCGCGACTCGGTGTGCCCAAAATCATTGATTAAATCTAATTAATTTAATCAACGTACACTCCATTAATATTACACGTGATATGCCGATATAGTCGAGTTGCGTTTCTACGTCGATGCTTCGAAACAAATAGAGAAAGAAGGAAAAAAAAAAAAAGAAAGAAAAAGATAAAAGAGATCTTTTCGGATAAGATAAGAATATCTCGCGTATTACGAGATATGAAAGGTGCGTGGCGAATAGTAAATTTCGCGTACGTAATGCAAAAAGCAAACAAGAATGTGGGAATGAGAATAAGATAAGGAAGAATATAAAAATCGTGGGGAAAAATTTACTCGACGATTCGTCCGGAATTCGATCGAATTCACCCCCCCCCCCCCCCCCCCCCCCCTCCTTCCTTGAGAAATTTAAAAATTTGTGTGACGAGCATTTTTAAACTTTATATATATATATATATTTTTTTAAATTTATCAATTTTATCGTAGCAAAATTTTCCAGTTAAAACTTTTCAAGCTGACACTTTAGCTATTATGCGTTTAAAGTAAGTGTGATTCTGGATTGAATTTTTTTTTATGGAGATAAAGAGTTCGTTTCGTTTCTGCTCTCTGAAATTATAATAAAAATATGGTATTGTTTTTTTTTCCTTTTCTTTTTTTCATAGTAACTTCAGTAATATCTCATAAAGTGTGAATTCAACGAGATATATTGTGATAATATTTGAATTTCTAAGAGGATTTTGAGAATGGGATTCATTATCATTTAAATTATTAATTTGCACCTATTATATCGATAGATAACATTATAGAAACGTTGTCACATTTGTATTCGACTAATTAAATCTTTATTCAAAGGTTAAATTCAGCAAGAGTATCAATTGGATCAAATTGTAAATGCGTAACAAACGTGGTAATTAATTAATAATGTAGTTTTAGGTGCTCGTAGAAGGAGCTCGTTACGATATACTTCTACATTAATGAAATAATGAATATTCAAGACGATCAGAAGTTTGTTCCACATCCAGTTCCATGGCATTTCGATTCCACGTAACAATCAATCCATAACCGCACGATCAATTTTATTAATCAAATCAACCTCTTGAATTGTAAATTTCTAAAATTTCTAATATTCCTATATTATAAAAAATTCCTCTACCATCGAAATCCATCAACGATATTGACACCTACATCCCTGAGCCACGAGACTCGTGCACAGAGCGGCGAATCTTTTTTTCAATTTCAATCCTTTTTCGAAGGATCGAAAAAACTTCTTCTCGGTCGATAACAACGATATTAATCGACGAGGTTATCGGTCGAGTAAGGGGGTCAAGTTTGCAAGGGGAGGCGATGGAAGTGAAATTCGTGTTTGCACGTGTGTATGTGTGTGTCCCTCCCCCTCTCCACTTCTGGTCGTTCGTGAAATCAAGGAAAAAGCGACGAATAAACAGCGAGCGGCGTTCCTTGGAGGATTGGACGGATTTATCTAACAGGACAGCGAGCAGACCTTATGCAGCCTCTCTCACGGAAGGTCTCCAATCATGAGATTGCTCAATTGTAGCTTCGTTTTTATCCTGTTCCCTATCCTGAACCTTCCTTCCTTCCTTCCTTCCCCCCTCCTCCTCTTGTGTTGTTTGCTCCTCGCAATCCGACTTTTCCATTATCCGGCCGGGGAGGGGAAGAAAGATAGAAAAGAGAAAAGAAAGAAATAGAATAAAAATAGCCGGCGAGATTAAAAAGCGCGAGCACGCTTTTCTAACGCGATCCACGATTAACTGGCGGAATCTCGATCTTTGGATCTTTTGCTTTTTTTTTTTTTGATTTTCGAGGGTGGACTCTTAGAATTCGGTGAAATTAAAGAGAATATGGTTGAAAATTGATTTTTGGACGAAAATTAGAGTTCGATCGTTTTTGGACGTTTCAAGTGAAATCGAAAGGGAATCGGATGATCGAATTTTTGAATTATCTTTGAATTTTGAGAATTTTGAGGTTTTTGATTTGAAGTTTATCGAAGATTATTAGGAATACGCTTTCGCTCGCGAATATTCGAAGTTTAGAGCGGAGAATTAAAGCGGGGATATTCCCTCAAAATATAGGTTGGAAGTTGGAATGTTTGGGATTAGTTTAGATGGATAATTAATAATAAGAGGGATAATTAGAAGATCGATTCGAATCTTGGTTGAAAGTTAGGGCCATTTTATACGTCTATTCTTAACTTTAACTCAAGTCCTCGTAACTTTTCTTAAAGGTAAAATTATATCATGAGAGATTTTAGAAAGTTTCAGTAGGTGGTGGTGAAACGTATGTGGGAACGAATCTAAAGTTTTAGATTTGTAGCTTTGAGAATGGAAGAATTGGAGAAATTTCCAGGGAATATTTCCATCCAATATTTATATCAACGTTGAGAAAGTTTATCGTAACGTGAAATGCGTTTGAATATATATATATATATATATACGATTTTATTTTTAAGAAGAAAAAAAAAAAGGGAAGAAAAGGAAAGGAGAAAATGTAATATACGATAAAATTTCATCATAAATGGGAATAAAATATATAAACGAGTTGGAAATTGTTAACGAATTTTAAAGGAACAAGGACGAGAGGAGCAATCGGATTTATTATTTCTGGACAAGGATAAGATTTTGCGTCCCGTGGAAATAGTTAATTAAAAAAAAAAAAAAAAAATAATGTCTAAAAAAGC
>NW_006263499.1:201355-201922 GCF_000469605.1 Apis dorsata
TAAAAAAGCCGTAGTCGTAATTAAAAAAAACGGCTTGCGCGATAAAGAAATCTGTGCGCAGAAGAATTTAATTTCAGTTCTCCCGGCCAAAAAGAATCGAGGACAGTAAAACAATTTCTGTTGAAGAAGTTTAAAAATAATAAATTATAGAAACAATCCCTCTTTATTTTTCTTAATTAAAATACTTTCTTCGAGAATAGACAAACAGACAAAAATAATAAATTAATATCATAAACACGAAGAATCTCTGCCTCTAAAAATACTTTCTCATCGCGGGATGAAATATAATTAAAATAAACCAGTAATTAACCCAGATTAACTTTAATTCCCTTTTTGTATTTTATTTTAATTTTTTACTTTCTTTATTTTTTTTTTTTTTTTTTTTACTTTAAAACAACGCGTTTTCAGAAATCAAATGTCGATCTTACGGATTTATCATTATATTATTATCGATAATTATTTTTTAAATCAACAAATTTCTCGATGACCAAACTCCTTTTCGTCAAATTCGAAGATAAAAAAAAGCAAAAGTTAAAAATTTCTGAATCATCGCGGGAAAAATTCGAG
>NW_006263499.1:202500-205965 GCF_000469605.1 Apis dorsata
CTAGAAAAAATTGAGAGAGAATTAATTAATTAACGCCGCCTCCGATTACCTTATTTCTCGATCACTATCAGTAATAACTCGATAAAGGCCACTGTTATTTCTTTCTATTTTTTTTTCCTTTTGTTACCAACGAATTTTCCCCCCACCCTCGTTCATTAAAATCAGATTACCAGATTTAAAAGAATGAGCGGGGCGGTCATTAATCACGGGCATTTAAATCGCTAACAAACAACTTTTCCTGTTCTTCCTTCACGCTCTTTAAACTGGCAATTTTAACCCGGCTAACCCCTTTAACGCTTAATATCGAACGAACCAAGTGCTCGGTGACACGACAAAAGTCACTTATCCCGATAATGAGGTGGAGCTCGTTGATTTCTTTCTTTCTTTTTTCACTCAACCCCATTGAAAAGCGAGCCAGCAACCCGCCAACGTTTTAAGGTTAGCTTTAGAAAGTAATTAAGAAATCAACGGTACTAAGAGAATAAGAATAAGGATGTATAACCGTATATTTGAGAATTTCGTTTATTTATCGCGGGAGGAATTTCTTTTTTATTTGTTCAATTTTTTTTTAACGAACAATTTTTTTACTTCTTAAAATTTCCAATTCTATTATTACGGAAGAAGCAAATAATAATATTTCGCGCTAAAGATTGAAATCACGCCCCATTATCATTACATGGATTTCACCTGAAAGGAAGGGTCGAGAAGAGGAGGAGGAGGAGGAGGAGGAGAGAGAGAGGTTCATTGATCACAATCACAGGTTGGCGGTGGTGTTTACACAAAAAGCGGTGCACCAACACGCGCGTAAGCCCTCTGCAACAGTTGCATATATTGTCGATTTTATCGCTGACAAGGGGAAACATTGGGGCCGCTTACATGAGCAGCGCCACCGGTTATCCGTCCATACCTCCTCCCTCCCCTCCCTCCGTGCAGCTATTCATAAACCGGCACCACGTTTGTTGTTCGCTCAAACATCGCTCAAACAGTTAAATAAAACGTGTGTGACGTTTGTGTTCATTTTCGTATCAGGGACGCGAAGAGAGAAAAGAAAGAATATTTCATTTTCATTTCAACGAGATCGATCTCGTAAACTCGAGGATAAAAATCGATATAATGGATAAATCTTCCAATGAAGAGAATTTTTAACTCGGAGATAAATAGAAACTCACCCTCGAAGTAGATTTTAAAAAAAAAAAAACTCTGACGACGAAAAAACTTTCTTATCTAAGACCAAGATTCCACCTTTCGATGAAACTTTCGTCTTCAAAATTCTCTCCGAAATATTCAATTATTACAAAAACCTCTTCCATTCGAAATTTCCTAACGAATAACCCCCTCCCTCTTCAATAACAATCCAATCTTCTTCAATTTTGATCGAGCAACAACAACAGAACACGGATCTGAGAAGACGTTGTCTCCAAGCAGGGGGAGGAAACATCTCTCTGCATCGTTCAAAAATTGTACGACACACACACACACGCGCATCGGCACGTGTTAGACGCATTCGCTGGTCGAATTTGAAAAGTTTTCAAACAAATCCAATAACAAGACAGGACACGTGGGCGGGGAGGAAAGAAGGCAGCGACGTCTCTGCATCCCCCTCGTCCATATTATATATAGTCACGCTTCCCCTTCGAGGGGGGAAGGGAAGGAGAGCGATGCTACCCCTTCGATGCGTGTGCAGATACATCTCGACTCGAACACGGCCGCATACTTTCCCATGTATCGTATTCTCACCCTTCTCTTGCCCCAATACCCGTAAATACTCAACCCCCTCGTCGTGCATCGCAAACTTGATCGAGGAGATGGAGAAGAGAGGGAGATCGAAGAAAGAAAATCGGAGAATTGGCGTTAGAAGAAGAATATGTGACTGATTTTTTGGAAAGGTTAGGTTCATTCTGGAAAATTCTCTAGGTCAGAAAACGAATATATATTAAAATTATAAGGCTATTAAAATATTATGGTGTATTTTTCTCATACGAAAGAATGTAATTCGTTGATCGATAAATTAACAATCATTGAGCCAAGAATATTGGATTAAAATTTGTTCTCTCCGTGAAAAGATTCTCAAATTACATAGTTGATCGATTTACATAGGATTCTGATATGAAATTGAATTAATTAAATATCTAATGTGTAAATAATTTAATAATAATTTTTATCATACGAAAGAATGTAATTGGTTGACAATCATTGAGCCTAGCATTAGCTTTCGTAGCTAGCTAAGAATATTAAAATTTGTTTTCTCCGTCAAAAGATTCTCAATTGCTACATTGAAATTGAATTAATTAATTAATTAAAATAGGAAAGAATGTAATTCGTTGATCGATAAGTTAACAATCATTGAGCCTAGCATTAACTTTCGTAGCCAAGAATATTGGATTAAAATTTGTTCACTCAAAAGATTCTCAAATTGTTACATAGTTAATCGATTTATATAGGATTCTGATATGAAATTGAATTAATTAATTAAAATAGGAAAGAATGTAATTCGTTGATCGATAAGTTAACAATCATTGAGCCTAGCATTAGCTTCGGCTAGCTAAGAATATTAAATTAAAAAGTTTGTTCATTCCGTCAAAAGATTCTCAAATTGCTACATAGCTAATCGATTTATATACACATAGAATTCAATCGTTGGGAAATTTTTTAAATATTCCTCGGTCTCTTTCACAAATCTGGGGGAAAAAGTTGCATCCACTTCGTATCAAACGAATCTCACTGTGCCAGGCTTCGTTCGATATCGAGGCGGCGCATCACCGACTTCGTCAGGAAACTGGAGATTACCCTGGAATTCCGAAAGCAAAACGCGATCGAGCTGAATTCGAGAGATAAAATTGGGTCCGGGAAGGTGGCTGCCGCCGCCGCCATTGCGGGTCACCCGCCACGTTGGATGGAGAGAGAGAGAGAGAAAGAGAGAGAGAAAAGGAAAAAAGGAGGATTACAGAAGAGTGGAAATCCACGTGGTGGTGATTTTTCCACGTATCCTGGTCGCGCACGGATCCTCCACCATCTTCGTGCTTGATGTAGCGGACAGGGTGGACCTGTAATCTGCCCATTGTGCCGGCGCCGCGACGCGTATACGCAGATAGGAGCGATTCGGTCACTGGTAAACGCGTGTCTGAACGTTGGCCGTCTAGTGGCTCGTAAATCCGCGCCCCTCGCTCGTGCGTGAACCCATCTCCCCCATGTCCCTCTTCCGGATGGCTCGAAAGGGAACGTGCAAGGGACCGAGTCGGGGAGGGGGTCGAAAATTTAATGAAATCCATTTCGATCTTCATGATCGTCATTTTAATTATGATCGATCATCATTTTCATTAGGGATTGAAAGTGAAAGTTTGTTAGGCGTGTGGTAGGGATTTCCGAAATTTAGATTTTTGGAAATTTGGAAAATTGGCAATATGAATTTCAGAGATTTGGAAGTTTTCGAGTTTCTTGTTATTAAAAATTTACTAGGAATTTCCT
>NW_006263499.1:206052-208218 GCF_000469605.1 Apis dorsata
GATCGTCATTTTAATGCATCCATGATCGATGATTATTTCCACTAGGGAAAATTGAAACTTATAGGAATTTTCAAAATTTTAAATTTTGGAAATTTTCGAGTTTCTTGTTATTAAAAATTTAGTAGGAATGCAGATCGACTGTCGAATCATTTTAATGGATCCATAATCGATGATCATTTTCACTGGGGATTAAAATTGAAAATTTAGTATTTTGGAAATTTGGAAAATTGGCAATCTGAATTTCAGAGATTTGAAAGTTTTCGAGTTTCTTGTTATTAAAAATTTACTAGGAATTTCCTGATCGTCATTTTAATCCATCCATGATCGATGATTATTTCTACTAGGGAAAATTGAAACTTATAGGAATTTTCAAAATTTTAAATTTTGGAAATTTTCGAGTTTCTTGTTATTAAAAATTTAGTAGGAATGCAGATCGACTGTCGAATCATTTTAATGGATCCATGATCGATGATCATTTTCACTAGGGATTAATAATTAGGAATTTTCTGATCGTCGAATCATTTTAATGCATCCATAATCATTTTCACTAGGGATTAAAATTGAAAATTTAGAATTTTGGAAATTTGGAAAATTGGCAATCTGAATTTCAGAGATTTGGAAGTTTTCGAGTTTCTTGTTATTAAAAATTTACTAGGAATGCAAATTGATCGTCGAATAATTTTAATGGATCCATGACTGATGATCATTTTTACTAGGGATTAAAATTGAAAATTTAGAATTTTGGAAATTTGGAAAATTGGCAATCTGAATTTCAGAGATTTGGAAATTTTCGAGTTTCTTGTTATTAAAAATTTACTAGGAATGCAAATTGATCGTCGAATAATTTTAATGGATCCATGACTGATGATCATTTTTACTAGGGATTAAAATTGAAAATTTAGAATTTTGGAAATTTGGAAAATTGGCAATCTGAATTTCAGAGATTTGGAAATTTTCGAGTTTCTTGTTATTAAAAATTTACTAGGAATGCAGATTTCCTGATCGTCGAATCATCAGTCATTTTAACACATTCCTTGACGATTGATCATTTCCATTAGAGATTAAAATTGAAACTTGTGGAATTTCTAAAATTTAGAATTCTGGAAATTTGGAAAATTGGCAATTTTAGAGATTTGGAAATTTTCGAATTTCTTGTTATTAAAAATTTAGAAAAAATTGTTGTAGAAATTCTAAATTTTGGAAATTTTCATGTTTCTTGTTATTAACAAAAACTCACTAGAAACGCAGAGAATCGTTTCAAGATATTATTCACCAGAGAATATAATGAATTTACGATCGAAACGAGGCTGAGAATTTGAAGTTTACTTTGTATCATTTCTAAATCGAAAAACTCGTTCAAAACTTGAATTATAGCTTGAACGAAGAACCAAGTAATTCACGATTGCAACGTGATGACAGTTTTTGGCGGGCAGATGAAGAAA
Organism: Apis dorsata; assembly: GCF_000469605.1. Classification (NCBI taxonomy): domain Eukaryota; kingdom Metazoa; phylum Arthropoda; class Insecta; order Hymenoptera; family Apidae; genus Apis; species Apis dorsata. The sequence goes on from NW_006263499.1 coordinate 207,495, forward strand.
CTTGGAAAAATAGCAAATTCTTTGGCAATGACTAGCTTCGTGTTGGCATTCATTCAGAATCATTTACTTGATCAATACACGTTTGATGAATATATTATACATATATATCGTATCGAATTAAAAAATTCCTTTCAACATTTCTGTTTCTTGAACAGTACGTATATCAAAATTATAAATCTTAATATATCAATAATAAAACATCAACTGACCATTCTTTCGTATTTCTCAAATTTTTGAAACACATCCTACAATTTTCAAAACTATCGAAATAAAAACGTAAAGCGCCCCTCCTCCTCCTACATCCAAATGGTTTACAGCTGGCCATTAGCGAGAAGAACAGCTGTCAAGAATTCCGACTATATGTGTTATTGCCTCGCGATTGCCGCAACTTGGAACAACATAATTACTGGAAATAATTTATAACGCGTACGCGCAACTGACCGTGAATACAAATTCTCTTTAAAACAGCGGCCATAAATCGCGGCCTCGGCTTCACGAAACTTCATACGTGCCAAAACGAGGAAAAACTATTGGAAGGTGGCCGGCCACTTTGCCAAAATATACGTAGGAATTTTCGATCGATAATAAACACGGGATACACGAGTTTCGAAACGAAACGTATTTATTCGTTCGCATAAAACATACCGTTCGCCCTTTTAATTCCTAACTAAATTTTACCCCCTTTTCATCGAAAACCCCTCCCCCCCTCTCTCTCTCTCTCTCT
>NW_006263499.1:208570-211669 GCF_000469605.1 Apis dorsata
CACGCGAACAATCAACAACCAACCGCGCTGATAAAAGCAACAATTTAAACCAATTCAATTTTTCATCGATTTTTCTATCGCCATCATTCGTATCTCGTTTCGATGGAAGGTGAATTAATGTTAAGGGGGATTGTACATTTTCGAGCGCTTTAAAGCTCGATTAGCTCAAAGGAAGGGAAAAAAGTTCGAAATGTGCAGAACATTGATTGGAGTAACCCAATTCCATCCCTATCCGTATGAATGATTTCGCGTTCGATGGGCGTGGAAAAATAGTTTTGTCACGGGATATATACAGGGTGTTCGTTCGTTGCGACGATCACCCACGGTCCTTTATGCGAGCTTCGAGCTTTAACTCATCTTAATTTTTTTCTAACATTAATAATCAAAGTTGCAGCATTAAATTTCTGATTTTAATGATTTTTCGATAATGAAATTCTAAATATGAAAAGCGATTTCAAATTTTTTTTTTTATTTAAGTAAAAAAGTATCTTTAAATAATACTATATATCATTCCAGAGGATTGCTAATATGGAAAGAAAAAATTTTATATAATTAATTTCACACTTGGCTAATAATATAAAATATAATATGATAAATCACAAATTGCAGAAAAATTATTTGGATGGAAATCGTGCGCCTTAATCGTTCCCTCCATGATCGTCGGGTTAATAGAAAGATGCGAGGAAAAATGAACACCCTATATATATAACCGGTTGCCATTGAAACAACTTGCCAGTGAAAACGCCAGTGGACCCGCGTCAACCGTGACTGGCCGTCACTCGGTGAAATTATTCGACGCGTTTCAGTCGCGCGGACAGACAGTGTTCGGCTCGATGGGCGAGAGATGGGCGCAAAGTGATTACGGAAACGACAAGTGATAACAATGAATTCGCGTTCGAGCACTCTTACCGCGGGGGAGGGCTGAGAATGGAGATCGGAAATAATGGATGTCGCTCTCTCGCCTAACTCGGCGCGAGTGTCACGGCGATACGTTCACTTTCGAAAAAAGAAGGAAAAAGAAAATAAATAAATGTGAATAAAAATGTGAATGGAGATTATTATACGAAATTAGAATTGGTAGCGGCGCGAATCTGTATTCGTAACCGTTGTTCGATTAAAATTTATTCGAGGGTTTTAGGATGTAATGGAATTATTTGAAATTGGAGTTTTCGTGATAATTAACGGATTTGTAGAGAGAAAGACTCTTGTCAAGTTTGTCGATGAGATTTTTTTTTTCGATGATTTGTTTTTAGAAATATAGTGGAAAGTTTTTTTTTTTATTGTATAAAACAATTTAATTAAGCTGAAAGAATAAAATTATTCTATTTATTTTAGCTTTCCAATTCGAAGATAATAAAATAATTTTTCATATGAGATTTTCGTAAAAATTATTTTTCGATTCGATAATGATTATTTATACGTACGTACGATTCGAAAAATAATAACGGAATAACAGGATTTTCAGAAATTGAAAGTGCACATATTGGACGCGATGCAATGAAAGAGATCAACGCCGCGAAAAGTTCGTGATCCGTAAAGTTTTACGGCTTCGACGTTTATAAACGTTTTGTTGATTGAACCACGGATTTCTGAAAACGATTTGAATTCTAGAACGTTTAAAGTTTTTCAAGTGAAAAAAAAAAAAAAAAAAAAAAAACCCTCATACATTGTGCACTTTGACAAACGCGAAATTCAATCAGTGTCCGGTTGTGCGCAACGTGAAACGAATCTCGCTCTTTTTTTCTTTCTTCTTTTTCATTCTATCGAATGGAATATGTATTCGGTTTTATCAACAACATGAAAATATGATTCTTTTTCTCATCACTTATGATTGGGCGAATCATAGGATAAATATAATTAAGAAATCGAATAAGAAACAACGGATTAATAACGTTGCTAATAAATACATCGCGAAAGTTAAAAATCTAACCTCTAACGGATACGTTATAAAAGACGTAAGAAAGACGTGAGAAAAAGCTGCATAAGAATATCAATCGTACCTTAATATTCCGCGTTGCTCTTGTTGAATCAACATCTGTCTAGGCGCACAAATACTAAACAAAACGGTGAATAACAACACTTCACAAAACATTTTAGGAAAACACTAAGAATTTTTCCTACGAAAATCACGAAAACGTCGAAACGCGATCACCGGTACATCTTCGAAGTGACAACTGCTTGAAGTTAGTCGCGGTTGCGCGCGCATACGATTGCCACAGAACACTCACTTGCAGGAGTTTGCTTACCTTTCGAATAATTACATCGTCGCATTCTACACCGTCTTATAATTCCTCTACGTTTAACATCCTCCTCTTCTATATCATATCAATCCATCGTCTCTCTTCTAACAATTTTAAAACAATTTTAAATCCTCAATGCTTAAGAATAATCTTCCAAAATTACACGGAAAATTAAAAATCAATTCCGTGGAATTCAGTGCGTTTAATCGGTGCTTAAAAAACATTGATATCGATTATCTCCCATTAAAGGAAATAACCGCGTATTCCTTTTCCTTCGTATCTTTATTAACTTTCCCCCCTAATTCTTCCGGCATACGTCCCCATCCCACGAACCAATACAACGCGCAACTGAAATCGATCTATTCATCCGTTACCTATCGGAGATCGGCAATTAGGGAGGCATCCCGATATCCGAAGTCACTTATTAATCCGGGATAAGCAATCGAGAGTCGGTGGAAGGGTCTCGTTCCCCGTTAAACGCGCCTGTTCAATCCTTCCAAGATCTTGAATTATTAATTGTCTCGGGATACACAGTGTATACACGGGGAAAGGCGGAGCGGTTATCCGAGCGCATCCGACGAGAGAATCGTCGAGCGGAGAGAGAGGGAGGGAGGAAGAGGAAGAGAGATAGAGGCTCGTAGCACGTGCCGTAGAGGCGCATTACCTTGATTGCAACGGCAGGAAACGCTAATTCACTAATGCGTCGCTTCCATACTCGTATACTACCACTTTGCTTTCGTACGGCCGCGAGTATGGCGGTCGGTTATTGAAGATAGTTTAGGATTTTACACTAACGATCCCGCGTTGCGGTCGTTCTGTGTATCTTCGATCACGATGTCCTGCTAGTAGGGGGGAGGGG
>NW_006263499.1:211872-212484 GCF_000469605.1 Apis dorsata
ATTAAAGTGGAGTGGCGAGTCGAGAATATTGATGCGTGTATCAGGGATCAGGGATTGATTAATTCTTAATAAGAAGATATTTTGAATTCAAGATCTCTTCGATAATATAATGTTTAGGTTTCGAAAAAATTTTGAATTCAATTTTTAATTGATATTTGATCTCGTCGAATATGTTTAATTTGAAATTTGGCCATTGATATTCGTTGGCAAAATTCATTGTAACATCAACTATTTAAACATTTTCCATCTACTTCCAATAACCGTTTAAATTTATTTTATCGAAATTTCGTAATTTCCCCTTATATTTTAATTAAATTCCACTTCCTTCGCCTAAATCTACATATTTCTTTAGTTTTCCCCCGTCCCCTCCCCTTCCTCCCTTGCCCTCTATTTTTTCGAGGATAAAATTCCGCCGCAAAGCCTTGCTTAATTTGCTAGTTAAGAATATGCTAAACCCTCACTTTACATGCAAATTTTCTTTTCTAACAAACTTGAATATTCCCGCGAGTTACACAGTAATGTATATTAAAATATCTCCAGAGTAGGGGGGGGGAGATCAAATCGATCAAAAATATCAATTAATCGATAATATCCAAAAAAAAAAAAAAAAAC
>NW_006263499.1:212766-216012 GCF_000469605.1 Apis dorsata
CTCGAGTGAAAATATGCAAATATCGGGATGCCTCTCGATAGCAAACGCCGGTTTGGGATATGATGCGTTTGCTGATGAAGATGGAACGTGTTGCGGGAATTGCATTTTCGATTCCACTCGACTTTTATGGATCGCCCCTGTTTACACCAAGAATAAGAATAAAAGAGACAAATCCTGGTGGAATGATAAAGCGAAATCTAAAAAAAGAAGATAGGAAGATGAAGCGTGTGAAAGAACAAAGTCTTTGAAATGATGATCTTAAAAATGATCCAAGAAAGTTAATTTACATTCTATTTACATTCTATGCTTATATAATTATTGAAAATCAGCTAATATTCTTCTTTTCTCTTAACAATTATTATTCTTCGCTTAATAAATTATCGTATCCAACTTTTTTTTCTTTTTTTTTAATAAACGAAATGGCGATTATTAAAAAAGGATCGGCAGAATCGCCCGTACCAATTGCCTGGAAATGTTAATCCGCTAATGCACAACCGCCACCTCTCCAGCTTCGCATACTGCAAGTTCCAGCTATTGAGAATAGTTTAGGATTATGCGCTAACGATTCCCCGCTGCGGTCGCTCTGTGTATCATGTCCTACCTGTGGACCCCGTTTCCTACAGGATTAATTAATCTTCCTCATTTCTAGTCGCCCGCTAATGCCACGGCAATAATGCATCGGGACTTAATAAATGGACGTGGTCCAACGGCTCGTGATTAATACTGCTGTGATTAAAATGCGAAAAAAGAAAGATCGCGAATCCAAAATACATCGATAATTCTTCTTCCCTATCTTTTTTTTTTTCTTTAACGAAAATGAGAAAATTTCTTTAATTAATATACTTGCTAAAATTCTTTCTCACTCTACATTTCACTATTCTTCTATCTTTTTACAATCGATACGTGGTTATCGATATTTCTCTCTTCTAAATTACATCTATACAAATTTGTTGTATCTTACGAATACACGTGTAATCAGTCAAGTATTTGACAATTATAGAAATGAAATATGCTATATATACATATTAACGAATTAACGAGGTGAGAAGAAAATAATTTTAATTGGGCACAATTCGAGGGGAATTGAAAATAATTCAATTAATGATTAATCCCCCTCGAAATGCGGGGAACGATATAACCGATACTAAAGCAGTGAATGGATGAACCTTAGAAGTACGGAATACGGTTCTCTCTATCTCTCTCTCTGTCTCTCCAACGTTTATAGTACCCGAAAATTGCACTGTTCCGCTATACACGTACGTATAATTGCGCCATCCACGTTTGCGCCTTTATTGAATCCTCTAATAGATAAATCGACCTAACCTTTCCTATTAATTCCACCGTTTTGCTTAGAACAATCGCTGAATTACCCTTCCGTTCCATGGAAACGTCGTACAGGTGGTTTCGCGATTTCTATGGGAAATGAGGGAATCGAATGGACGATTCGGGATAGGAACGAAATGGCCGAGGTGTGAATCGTACAAGGTGCCTCTACAACGTTCCAAGTAATAAAGTTTTTGTTTCGTTGTAATTGTAAAATTTTTAAATAGCATGCGTGTTTTATTTATAATATTACTGTAGCCAATCATTATTCTTTTTTGAAAAAAAATATAAGTATATTTGGAATATTTTATCTATTTTATTTATAGATATTTCAGTTAGATAATGGTATCTTTTTTTTTATTTTTAATATTGATTGAGATTTAAAACAAAATTAATTAGAGATAATTAACGATCGAGAAGTGATTCCTTTAATTTTTTTTTTTGAAGGGTCAATATTTAAAATTATTATTTCGAACACGACGTTAGTTTTTCGAGTAATAAATTATTTCTTAACAAGCGTATAGCAATAATAATAAGGAAAGAAGAACGAAAGAACAAAAGGGGAGGAAAATTAATTAATTAATTATCAAAGTTTTCTAAGAGTCAGAGGAGGTCTACATACCCAGAGGAATACTATACATATCCGAACAAGTTGAGAATAAAAATAGACGAAAGTTTAAAAATATACCAAGTTTTTAAGTACAACTCGCAAAATCATCGAATTACATGATAAATAATTTAAAACAATAATTTTATCTCGCTAAGACTTTCATTTCTACTTCAAACAAACCGCCATTTCCCTTCTTCGCTCATTTCACAATATCTCGTTTATTATATGAATAACTTATTTGAATCGATAAAATTCGATTAAATTTATCAAAAGATGATCGATCAGTGCAACATATTGAAAATAATATCTCGTATTTTTCCGGATAAAATTTTTCCCCAAAACATATCGTATCCCTTCATTTCCCGACGTTGAATCTTTAACCTTTGTTTATTATTATTTTTGAATCTTTAACCTTTGTTTACGCGTGGCAAAACGTGGGGGATGGTGCGAAAGCATGGAGCTCTAGGCGACCGTGCTCGCATCCCCGGATCTATATTACCGAGATGATCTTCGCCGCAAAATTATTCCACCGAGTCCAGTCAGGTGCACGACGGTGATTACGTATCTCAGCCACGGCCAATACCTACATCCCCTTGCACCCACCGTTCCCCGTCGTAAACGCACGCAAACACACGTGCACACAGCTGCGCTAATTTTAACATTCTACACAGACGGATTTATACACGGTGTATTATTTTTAATTTCGATAATTTTAGAGATTGCAGGGATGATGACTCCCCCTTCTTTTTCTTGAACGTATATATGTTGTATATAAAATTGGAAACAAAGAGTAGCAAACTTTCCATAAACAAAAAATTTTATAATAAGAAACGATTTAGAAACAATTCCTATTATGACTTAAATTTCATCGCGAGCCATAATATTCCAATACTAATTCTTCGAAGATTAAAGAAGAAAGAGAAAAAGGAGAAGCAAACAAACTCGAGTGTCGACATCGAGAGCTCGGAATCAATCCGTTTTGAATATAACACTTGTTTTCGAGCGGTGCATCAATCTGGAGATAAAGAGGGCGTAGACGAATACGTGAAGCGAGAACGGAGAGATAAGGATTAATCAACGTTATCCCTCCCCTCTCGTAACATCGCGCGTCGAACGAATTCGAACCGAGTCGAACGTGTTCGGGACTCGTCCAGAGACGTGCAGAGATATCCGCCTCTTTTCGCAATCGGTGACAATGATGGAACGTAAATACCATGGAATATATTTTAATTGAGCGGGACGGGCGAAACGAAATGCAAATCTGGTTGCTGGGAATAGGTATTACGTTAACGCGAAATATACAGGGGAGGGGG
>NW_006263499.1:216141-218997 GCF_000469605.1 Apis dorsata
GCCAATTCGTTGGTTCACCACTTTATTATTATTGTCGTTCGACCTGTAACCAAGTGGAAAAACTCGTTGTCGTGATGATACAGGTATATCCTCCCCCCTCCTCACTCTAGTTGCGTTTACCGATGCGTGATTAATCTTCATTTCGGTTCCGTCCGAATAATTTAACGGCGGCGAAAAATAAATAATTTAAACGTGTCATTCGACTGTGTGTGCACGAAAATGCGGTTGTTCAAATGTTAAAAAAAAATTAGATCGAGCGAGTCAGAGAGAGAGAGATCTTAAGATCAGGACGGATTTTTTTAAGTCGAGTTAAATTTTATACTCGAATGACAATCTCTCTCTCGGTCATTCTGGCCATTCTCTTCCCCCCTCCCTCTCGATTCCTCTAAGACGATTCCTCTCCTGGTTCTGGTTCAATAACGAAGCAAGTTTCAGCGCCAGCAGCGCCACGTTTTCACGCTTCAGCCCCTCTAATAGATATATGCATAACGGTGAGACCGCAAATGCTTCAATTATGAAACAATGAAATAGTTAGAGCCCTCCTCGCCCAGAGAGAGAGGGAGGGGAGAGGGGAGGGTTCACGACGCGGTGGTGCGAACTGACGCCAACTTCTCGCGCTAACTTGCTACCGTTGTTTCGTCGAGTTAACCAGCTAACTTCGTACCAATCCACCCTGCGCCCTCCCTTTTCTCTCGCCGCCACTCCTCTCAACTCCACCCTCCTCCTCCTCCTCCTCCTCCTCCTCCTCTCGCGCCACTTGCGTACACGTCATCCGTCAACCGGCGAAATCTTTGCCCCTTGTTTCGGGGTTGTGCAGCCTTCCAGACCTGTGCATCCGAGATCCCCCGATGCGTGAAAAGGATCTGGAAGATCGGAGTGCAAAGGAGAGGAGAGGAACTCGTCGAAACGGAACTTTGGAAATTTTATCGAGACTTTATCGAAAAGTTTGAGGAGTCCATCGACGATTCGAAAGGTTCGAACGATAATATGCTTCGATTGTTTCTCTTTTTTTTTTTTTTGCAATTTCTCTAATTCAATTACGANNNTATCGAGTTTTGGAAAAATTTCCATTTAGATATTCCAAAGCGAGGGGATTATCTGTCATCGAGAATTGGTTGATAGGGACCCCCTTTGATGCAGGCCCCAGTCCCCAGATGTTTTATTTCTGGCGAAGAGTGTAACAGAGGCAAAGGGACAAATCAAGGAGGAGGGAGAAACGCTACACCACGTGATGGCGTCAAGTGGCGTGATACCGGTGATAATCTACGAAGCACAATCCGCCCATATAACGGAGATAACGTCCCCCATCCGATGCACGCCCCCTTTTCCACGGTGAATACCTTTCACGGATGTTTCACATCGCTCCCTGACCACCAATTAGAAAATTATTTATCGCGTTTACAATAATACCAACTCGTCCAACACTGGAATGAAATAATATAAAAGAATAGGTAACTAGCGACACTCGCGTGAAAGAACGAAATTACTTTCAACCCAATAATACGCATGTACGCTTTTCAAAAATCAAAATTTAACTTTCTTGAAAAAATACGAATATATTTATATTCCGGATAATAAGGAATCTGAAATAAGATTACCGAAATTTTTCGATAACATTTCGGGGAGAGAAATATTTAAAAGCTTAGACGCGCTCTTTTTCACCTGCACGTATATAGCAGTCGAGGCAAGGCGATTCGATTTCGTCAGGGTAATTCATTTTTACCATTACCTGTAGCCGTGTGCCCCGTAATTCGTTCGACCCCTCTCTCGGGCCGAGTGATATATTCGGGCGAGGGGGCCGTCCGAAACCGGACACCGAAGATTCGTCTTCCCGAAGGTGTCCAATTTTACGGCTAATCTAAGTCGTAAGAGACTGCTCGGTTAACCCATCCTCTCCAACTCATCCGCTCCACCTCTTCTCGACCTCGCGCCAACACTGCGCTTCCCCTTCCCTTCCCTCCCTTCCTTCGTGCAACGATCAACCGAGCGAGTGAGAAAAATTAGCGGAACGAACCTGACGCGAATCGAGACGAGATTCCTGGTCGAATCGAGTGGAGATTTCTAGGGACTTTTTTTTTTGAGGTAATATAATACGTTACTATGAGGATAAATTTTATTTCATCCATCGTAAAAGTATGGTTTAATCTGTTGCAATGGCGGATTCGCAAGACATGGGGAAAGAATTTTATCGTGGATTATTATCACATCGATCGATTGGATTCCGGAAGATGAACGAATACGTATACGAGAAGTAAATATATATTTTTAATTCGATTACCAGCCCGGCGAATGTAAATACGAAATGAATGTTAAGTTACGTCAAAAGCGTTTAATTATTTGCAGTGGAACGTTTGCATTTGTTGAAATTGATCATTTATAAACGATATTACCAACCGATGAATGGTTTATGACGAGATCTTGCGCTAGATCCCTGCAATTAATTTCGGGGCTGGAATGTGTGTACGTTCGACGATGCGCGTTTGTATTAACGGAGCGAAGGTATCTCGTTTCTCGTGATACGATAAATTTCGAAAAATGCTGGGATAAAGCGCGAATAGAAATTTATCTATTGGAATATTTATTGAAATAAAAAAGGAAGAAACAATTTAATGACACGGCAATCGAAAATTAAACAATATGCATTTATAGCAGATCTTGAGAATTATCCATAAAGGATTAATTTAATCGTTGCATTAATCATGATAAAAATTTGTTAAATATTTTTCGACAACTACGATATATTTAAATTATCGATAGGTATTCCTATTTTAATTCAAATTATTATTCATGCATTTCACATTAAAATACTTAATTATTCCCTATGTATATATATATATATATATATATATATATATA
>NW_006263499.1:219025-219682 GCF_000469605.1 Apis dorsata
CATTTCACTACTCGAAATTAATAATTCCATCGTATCGTAAATAATTTCGTAAATCCTAGGATATTTTCATTGATCGAATCACCCCCCATTTAATCAAATCGTCCATTTTATACATTGAAATTGCTCAATCGTCGTATAGAAATATTTAGAAAAAAATAAATCAGAATTAAAATTTTCTTTCGCGATCGAGATCAATTTCTGTCGCACGAACATTTCCTCGATTACGCAAAATCCTTACAAAACGTACATATATATATATATATAAATATCGATCGTGTTTCCTCACGAGCAATAATTCCTCGCTTCCTTCGGCCACACAACACATATACATTTAACACGAAATCCCAATAAAGATGCTCGACCAATCTCGTTCGTTTGGCATTGATATCGTGGCAATTTTCCCCGTGTTGCTAAAGGGGGGCACTGGTTTCGCCATGGAAAGTATAACCGTCCCTCGTTGTATAATTTAACCAACAACCGAGCATGGCCCAATTACAGAAGTATGCCTTCCGTTTCGGCCATGCATTACCAACCTTGCACACAACGGCCACACACACAAGTATTCACGCACACTCGTTCGAGTATCGACCACCCTCGGCCGGCCAGAGTCCGTGAAAAGCGACTCCCATTCATCCCACCCGCCAACCCACCCTTTTC
>NW_006263499.1:219703-220501 GCF_000469605.1 Apis dorsata
CTTCCCTGTAATAACCATCGCCGCGTTATCGTGCGTTATCAGAGGGGCAATAATTTTTCCATTCTTCCGGCGTCTCGATTCGAAGGCGAACGAGGACGACACTCGTATTCCCCCTCCTTCTCCCTTCGGATTACGGTCACAGTTGGCTACTGGCTCGAATCTTGAACGGAAAGGGCGAAGATATACGGCCATACATCTCTCTCTCTCTCTCTCGAAAATGTAAATTGAAACGATGATCTGCATGCGGACAGTCCAACTCATAATTCTCTTTGGACATCTTCATCGTGTATTCCCGGTGTAATTATGTCAGTTTCGCCCTTTCGCCGGGGGAAGGCCCTTTCCGACCGATCGATCGCCACCGCGTACGCGTTTGGGAAGCAGAAGAGATGATTTATTCCAGCTGGCCCTCCCCTCCAATGCTCCTTTTCTAATCGTAATTACCGCTTACACGAACTTCGATGCAAACGCGAGGCCCGACACCGATAAATCTTCGTAACGAGATCGACCCCCCTTCGCTGGCCAATCCTCCCTCTCCTTCTCTCTCTCACTCTGTGCGTTTCGAGCACTTTTGATAAGCAGAATTTCGATCGATGAGTTTTCGAACGCGCGTTAAACGTTGAATTTGGAATGGTTTAGAATTTTGCGAATTGTACAAAATTCTCTTTTTATTAAGGAAAGGAAAATTTAAAAAAAATAATAATAATAATTGTAAAGTGATTATTGTTTTTTAGAGTTGATTGGGATATGATAATGTTTACTTTATATTGATAATATTTTTATAACGGTTTCTATACTATT
>NW_006263499.1:220692-224546 GCF_000469605.1 Apis dorsata
CTCTCTCTCACTCTCTGTCTTACTCTGTGCATTTCGAGCACTTTTCATAAGCAGAATTTCGATCGATGAGTTTTCGAACGCGCGTTAAACGTTGAATTTGGAATGGTTTAGAATTTTGCGAATTGTACAAAATTCTCTTTTTATTAAGGAAAGGAAAATTTAAAAAAAAAAATAATTGTAAAGTGATTATTGCCTTTTAGATTGGGATATGATAATGTTTACTTTATATTGATAATATTTTTATAACGGTTTCTATACTATTTCATTTTTGTCACGTAATTTATTCCATTCTATTTTCTCTTCCTTTTAAAATATATATATGTATATATGTATATATATAACAAAATATTTCTATTCAAAGTCAGAGATGAAATATTACGAACAATATGAAATAGTACAATGGAGTTGGTGAAAGGAGAGGTCACCTGTGACGTCACTGGCAATTAAAGAAACGACCCATTTAGTAGCCAGTTTATTTTTGACATGGTGCTATATTACGATTATCGATCAGACAGATATATCAAGAACCCTCGTACGAATGGTTGAATCAATACAATCCACCGGTTCTTTCATTTTATCTTCCACTTCAAATTTGTGGTTCGAGCACAAAGGAATCGGATATATATTTTTTTTTTTTCTTTTCGTGAAATAATCACGTTCATATTTCATCGTGCCAAAGAAAAGAGAAAGAGAGAGAGAGAGAGAGAAGGATGGATTGAAATACTTTCTTCGAAGAAATTTATACCGCACATTTCTCGCCAATAATACAATGCTAGTTAGTATTCGACGACGTAAATGATTATAAATAAAAAAAGAGCATTTTATCATGCGTTTTATCATGTATTATTCATCATCTGACACTTCTGATATGCAAATTCGAATTTTTCTAGGAAATTTTCTCCGATATACGATACTGGGTGATCCAATAAAAAAATTATCATTCTGAATCCGCTGCATGTTAGTTATTTCTCTGAAGTTAAAAAATATTTCAGAATTTTTTTTTCTTTTTTCTTTTTTTCTCTCCTCCAAGGAAGATATTAAATAACTTTTATTAAAAAAATTTTTCCACTATAACGTTTCTAATTCTCGCAACACAGAATTGATTGGAATTTTATTGGAATCAAATTTCTCCTCTTCGTTTTTTTTTTTTCCTTTCTTTTTCATCGTAAACGTAAATTTTTCGTTGATCATCATTCATTGATTAATATCCAATAACGACGATCAATTCTTTTCTTTTATTCCTGATACTTGTACAAATACTCTCATCTGGATTCAGTCTTGTAATTAATTTTTCCAATAAAGTTATTATTACATTATTACTCCGTTTAATTTGCATCTCTTAAGATTCTCCAAACTCCAAAACCCTCGTGGTATCCTCGAACCATCATCACCGATACGAGTCGTGCAAATGTTCCGTTCAACAGCTACAAACTCAAAATCCCTTCTCCTCCTCTCTCAACTGGTCCAATTAAACGCAAAACGAACGAAACCCTTGAATGAAACGACGAACGCTTAACTCCAAGGCTGAATGGCGGAGGATCGAAAGACAGAGAGAGAGAGAGATTCATCCTTCTTTGTGACCAAAATTCTCGTTTCACATTCGGTTCTGGCCCACAGTGGAAGCGATGCATTTGCCAAATGTTTCCTCCCCTCCCAAAGATTGCTAGCACGAATATCTGGCATCCGGAAAATTAGTCCCTGGACATGCACAATAAACGATCCCCCGCGTTTCTTCTCAACCGATGGTTTCGTGGATCCAGCCTCGAGATCCCCCCTTCCTTCTCTCTCCATTAGGAGGAGAATCAGAGAACCACCCCTCCTCAAGGTTTTCTCTCACGAGCCGGTAAAACTCTGCGGAAATGGATCCTGGATTGGGGAGGGAAGGGTGGATAAGACGAGATGCAGGAAGGAAACGAACCGGCCAACCGAAATGCCTCGGAGAGCGCTACTTGTTGAGAGAGTCGATTCCCCTTCCCTCCCTTGATCTTGTATCTACTATCACCTCCCCCTTAAATTTGGGGATATGAAATTTTGCGGTTGCTGAGTTATTCGATTCAATTCTTTTCACAAAGGGAAAGGGAAGGAAAGTAAAAGAATTAGCAAGTGTAATTTGTTAAGGACAAGGTTTGTGAAGCGGGTAAACCTGGCCTTTATTTTCAACAGTTGTGACAATAATTTATGAGCGGTGGTTTTCCAAAGACTTCACGAGATCAATTGGTCCTCTTTCAATCTCTTCTCTGTGTACATTTTTCCCTAAGGAGGATTGAAAAAAGCAAGGCTCATGATAGTCTTGCAACAGAGTCTTGATATAGAAATAGAAACTTGAGCAGGTAGAATACATACAATACATCAAAATACAGTTAGAATTATAAGGAAGAGTCAAAGTACCATCATTGGTTCACTCAGAGATGGAGCGGTAACATCAGTTTAGACACCCCATTTGTGCAATATTATTTAAATTCGTTTATTTTCGACTTTAATAAAACGTTATATTTGAAGCTCGACTCGAGGACGTGGTATACACTTTGATATTTAGCGTAGCGTGCGCTATCTGTTTATTTCTATCCTACGTTTACGTGGCATTTGCGATTAGAACGATAGTAGCCACGTTGCACAGAAGAAGGAAGGAAGTCGTGGAATGCGAATTTTTTAATTGAGATCGAGATTCGAGATGACCGATTATATATTAAAAATTCATCGCCTAATGAGAGATTGGAAAGTGAAAAATAAAATTTTATAATGCTCGTGTGCATTCAAGATTGGCAGAATAATAAAATTTCGAGGAATCATTCGTTAACGTGACAGGGTGGTGTTCTCCGTGAAGAACAGGGGGGCGAATTGTTATATAATTTATATCGGCGAAAGCGCGTTCCGTTACGACAAATATTCAATTAGCATAATTTAACAACGGGCGCGGTAAGAGCAACCGCGTTGCAATTTTCCTGCTGCTCTCGATAATTCGCCGCGTGATATATCGCGAGTTATTTCATTGAATTTGAAAGCGCCAAGGGTCGCGAGTCGCGAGAGCGGACCAACAAACTACTGCTCTCGTTCGGCCACCAATTCCGCACCAGCATCGCCGATATTACCACCACCGCTACACCACCGCCGCCCTCCCTCCCCTCCCCATCCCGCTACGCCAATTTGCAATTCATATCGCGTCTCATGCATGCACGATGGAGTGACTACTGTGACCGAGCGCGCGCGCTGTGTCATCGGCCATGTTCCCTGTAAGTGGTCATCTCTATATAGGGTGTCTTCACCACCAATATCTGATTACCTTTCTTTTCGTTGGGACGACGAAATGGTGAAATCGAAGTAAATCGTGTATCTGTACAGGGTGGGGTATTAACTACGTCCATCTCGAACATTGCGGTTATTTTTAGTAGTATAAAATAATAATAATAAAAAATTAAATAATAAAACAATATAAAATAATAGTAGTAAAAGATATAGAGAACTTGCACTGTATAGAAAGAGAAGTCATATTCATTGTGATGATATTTCATTATGAAATCGCGAATAACGAAGTAAATTAAAGTATATTTATACAGGGTGGGCATTAATTATGTCAACCTCGAATATTTGTGGTAGTATGAAAAAATATTGAAGATTATAGAGAACTTGGACTGTATAGAAAGAGAAGTCATATTCATTGTGATGATATTTCATTATGAAATCGCGAATAACGAAGTAAATTAAAGTATATTTATACAGGGTGGGCATTAATTATGTCCACCTCGAATATTTGTGGTAGTATGAAAAAATATTGAAGATTATAGAGAACTTGGACTGTATAGAAAGAGAAGTCATATTCATTGTGATGATATTTCATTATGAAATCGCGAATAACG
>NW_006263499.1:224554-230718 GCF_000469605.1 Apis dorsata
TCGAAGTAAATCAAAGTATATCTATATAGGGTGGGCATTAACTATGTTCGAATAATATGAAAAAATGTTATATAGAAGGGGAAATCATAGAGAAGATTTCAAGATCATTTATATAGGCCAACATCTGATTATCTTTCTATTCATTGTGATGACTTTCATTATGAAATTGTGAATCTATACAGGGTGGGCATTAACTATGTCCATCTTGAATGCGGTTATTTGTAATAGTATGAAAAAAATATTATATAGAGAATTTGTATAGAGAAAAAAGCCATAGAGAAGATGACGACTTTTATTATGAAATCGAGAATCTATACAGGGTGGGCATTAAATACTGTCCACCTTAAATATTGCCATTATTTGTTATAATAATATGAAAAAATATTGCACAGAGGGGGCAGTTATAAACAAGATTTCAAGATCATCTTATATAGATATATATATAGGGTATCTTGATCAATATTTGATTATCTTTCTTTTCATTGTGACGACGGCGAGTAACGAATCAAAGTGAATGATCATCTATATATATGTATCTGGTATTGGTTGTTCGATTACTTCTTTCGATTGTAATAATAAAAAATATTTATAGCTGTGCCATTGACTTTAAGTGTAATAATTTTTTTAATATGATAATGGTGGAAAAAAAAATATTTATAGCTAAGTCATTTTAAATATAAATTATGTCTTGATTATTTTTAATTGCGATAATATTAAAAATATTTATGCTATATATGTTGCTTGTGATTATCTATATACAGGGTGTCTCGATTGATATCTGATTACTTTCTTTTCTCATTGTGAAAAATATTCGATATTGCCATAAGTGATGATGTATAAAACGACATATAAACTGAAAAATATTTAGAACTATATATCACCGACTTTAAGAGTGAATCTCTATTATCTATATACGTCTCGATTGTGGCGATACGAAAGAATATTTAGAGCTATGCCATTGATCTCAAATATAAACGGTCACGGTATATATATACACATATGGAACGTGTTGATTACCATCGATTATCTTTTTTTAATTCGATAATGGTGGAAAATATTTAGAGCTTTCAAGAGTAAACTGCTTACGGTATATTTATCTACAGAATGTCTTGATTAATATCAGCAATTATTTTTAATTGCGATTTATTAATCGATATGTCACAAATTTTGCATGCATATTTATAGCTTATCGATGTACTAAATTTAAATTTTTTTTTCTTAATTAAAATATTCGACTCAAACATATATTCTTATTTTCCAACAATTCAAATGGAATATATTTTCTCGCAAAGTTTTCCAAACATCTGCTCCGACTTATTTCAAAATCGCCGCAGAATGAATACACAACAAAATCATTGAAAGAGTAAGACATCATCTATACGAAACAATTGTAGGCTATAAGCCAGCGTCCACAGGAAAGCTCTGGCCGTCCCCCGATAGTTTTCGCTGCCACTTCCAAGTTTGACCCACTTCCGCCCGAGCCGATGAAGAGAAAGAGAGACGGCCTTTGGATCGCCTCGATCACGAAAATGGGAACAACGGGAACACAGATTTTTGAGGTACACACCCCTCGGTGGCTCAAACTGGAAAACATCAGTTCAACCCTCCCTTCTTCCTTCCCCTGGCCTTCGAAAATATGGGGTTGGGGAGGGGAGTCTCACGATTCAAATTTTTCGACGCAGGAACACGATTTGCACGGCGATTACGAGGCCAAGCTTTTAAAAATGGACGACATCGAGCGAATTTTATTTCTTTCTTTAAATCGATCCGTTAATTGTCTCTTTTAATTCACACGGTTATTGAATTGTGTATGAACAATTCATAATATTAGATTCGATAGATCTAGATTCGAGATCTGTTTGGAAGCGACCTGTCTGGAAGACATAGAGAAATGAAAAGGGAAGAGAAGAAGAATTAATGGAAATTCGTACAGATGGGATGGAATCGGCTGTCGAATTTTATTCCACGCGTGATTCGAAGAGATTCGCGGTCGAAGCCTTCGCGTGTTATGGCCTTTCTAAAGGGGGGCTTTGTTCGATCGGTGAAAAATAAAAAAAAGAGGAGATAGATAGATAGATAGAGAGAGAGAGAGAGAGAGAGGAGGAAACGATGAGCCGACGTATTAAAAAGTCGTGCCTATTGATGGCTCGTTACAAAAGCGGCCCAGTTGAAAGCGGATACCGGCCAGCTACAAAAGCCACCGAACCACCCTCCCCTCCTCTCAACCAGTGGCGCATTCAAAAATCACGCGAGAAAAATCTTTGTGGAGGGGGGAGAGGCCCCGATGATAAAGTAAATGTCGAAAAATATCGTTCGTTCGCTCGCTCGCGCCATAGATGAAATATCATCTGCGTTGGAAGGGGAACAGGAGAACGAGAGAGAGAGAGAGAGAGAGAGAGAGACAGGGGTGAGCAAATTCACTGTGGATGCTCTAGAGGGGGTGGTTCACGCGAAGCGGAAACGCTCGCGTTAAATATCTCACGATTCGGTCGATAAATTTCAATCGAAGACAGGGAATTATCGCGCGATCGTTGAATATTCCTCTTCTCTTCCTTTTTTCTCTCTTCTCTTCCTCTTTGTTTTTCGATTTTTTCTTCTCTCTCTCTCTCTCTTTCTCATTTTCTTCTTGAGTTTTTTTTTATCCACGATTTCGAGAAATTTATATAATCGTTCTAATATTTTTTTGGAGAAAAGAGTTTATTGAAACGAGTATGATTATAAATTTAGATAATAACACTATGTTTATTTATTTACACGGAGGGTTATTAGCGTGTAATATTGTATCGTATTTACACGTTGTCAACGTTATATATGTATAACCTATATTATTAATTATCCCCCCCCCCTCCCCCTTCTATTGAATATTAATGCGAAGCGAATGAAGAATTTAATTAAAACTTGGTACGGAATTTTACGTTTCGTACGTGTAAATATTGACGTGTTATTTCATTTGGAAATAATAGAAATATAAATATGTAAATATCGCGGTTCAATGATATCTAATCAAATCAATTTCGTTTCATTCTTCTCGAATAAAAGTTTTTCTTTCCTTTCTTTTTTTGTGGTTTATTCGATTCTTATACTCCTGTTTCGGAATATGGGCCTGTCACGATGAGCAAACAGACGGATGGGTGATCACCGGAGAATGAAATGAAAATGATGATACGTATAAAGCTATATTCCGTACGTATATCGATAAAATTCAACATTCAAGAGACGAAATATCTAATATCACGTGAAATATGATAACTGTCAGTGATAATAATGCGTATTTGTAACGAAACAGTAATAAACTTTGCGTGTATCCTGCTTTGTTATTTCTTTCTTCCTCTTCTTTTTTTTTTTAATCAAATTTAAATTTCAGAAATGTAAAATTATGTCAAAATGAAATATCCATTCTAATTTTGAAGAAATACATTACATCTCAAAAACCAAGGTATTTAAAAATATAATTCAACTTCACGATATCTTATCAGCAGTTTCACATTTACTTTCAAATTAAAAAAGCTACTTTCTCGGATTCCAAATCTATATTGTGGCATTTTCTTCGCCATAAAAACTCTCAATACAAATTCAAGATGCATAGATTCCACGCAAAGATTATTCAAATAAATTATTTCGCGGAATATCTAAAAAGATATTTAAATTAGGTAAACGTTACTTTTGTCTCCCGATATCCCATCCATATATAACAGAAATACACAACATTCTTCCAGATCTTCCTTCTCTCACCATTAACTACCGTTACATTATTTTTACACATCACCAATCGTTCGTTAAAAAATTCGAAGAATCTTTGAAATTTCTTCGCCTCGAGTAGGAAGAATTTCGCAATTCTTAGATTCTTAAAGCCAGGCGACTCACTTTGATCAAGAATTCGCTTTCTTCACGCCGCATTTGCTCCGCGGCGAGGACACACCGGCAAGGAGACAATTAGGGGAAGGGGCGTGAAACCGGAGGAGAAGAGGGTCCTGAACGGTTGTTCAGCAACGGGATCACGAAGTACAAACAATTTGGTTAACGAGGGGCGGCTATTAGGGCCGATTGGAAGTCGATTCTTGGGATGGTTGGGGCGGCCTTCGTTCGTACGCGGAATTGCGCCCCGCGTTGGGCTGCGTGTCACGCGCGCACCCCGCTTCTACTCGTGCGTGTGCACTTTCCCCCCTCCCCGTGCACGCCTCGTTAGAAATGCATTTCCTCCCCGCGCCAAGTCGTCCCCTTTGACCAGACTCCTTTTCACGAGTCGCCATTTCTATTCTTCCCTTTCGATTCTATTTTTCATAGCGATTTCATTCGACGATATAATTCCCTCCTTGTCTGAATTTAATATTTTATTATTATCAACAGTGCAAGCTACTAGTCTCCCATTTTTCTTCGTTTTCAATTCTATTTTTCATCACGTTCAATCAATATTGGTATCTTAAGTTTTGTAAAAAAGTACAACATTCGTTTTAAAATTATATTCAATCTTGGATATTTTATCTGCTGGTCCTCCTCCTTTCTCGATTCATTTCTTCTTTTTTAATTCTATTTTTCATCACAATTTCAATCAGTAAAACAATATTTCCTTTTTCTTTCTAAATTTGAATTTTCTTGTTCTTTTATTTCTTTATGTTCTCTTTCTTTTTAAATTTTATCACTCCAAACACTCTCAAGTATTGTATCTTATGTTAAAAATATTATTCAATTCAAGTTTCTCTTCTTTTCTTTTTTTTTAATTCTGTTTTTCATTCAATCAATACAATTTCCTTCTTTCTCTATAAATTTGACATTTTATCACTCCAAGCACTCTCAACTAATGTATCTTATGTTAAAAAAATCAAATACAAGTTTCCCTCCCTTTTTCAATTCTATTTTTCACTCAATCAATATAAATTATTCCCTCTTTCTTTTTAAATCAAATATAAAATACAACTTTCTCCCTTTTTTAATTCTATTTTTCATTCAATCAATATAAATTATTCCCTCTTTCTCTCTAAATTTAATATTTTATCACTCCAAGCACTCTCAACTAATGTATCTTACGTTAAAAAAATCAAATACCAAATACAATTTTTCCCCTTTTCTCTTTTTTAATTCTATTTTTCATTCAACCAATATAAATTATTCTCTCTTTCTCTCTAAATTTAATATTTCATCATTCCAAGCACTCTCAACTATTGTATCTTAAAAAATTATCCAATACAACTAGTTAATACTAGTTCCCCTCTTTTCTTTTCGCCATTTCTTTTTTTTTTAATTATATTTTTCATCACTATTTCATTCAATCAAAAATCACCCAATTAATTACTAATTGTAAAAAAGTCACACAAAATCATACAACTAGTTAGTACTAATTTTTCTTTTCACCATTTCTTCTTTTTTAATTCTATTTTTCATCAATCAATTTAATTTCATTTAATCAATACAACTATTCCCCCTTTCTCTCTAAATTTAACATTTTATTATTCTCAACTATTGTATCTTATGTTAAAAAAATCACCCAAATACAACTTTCCTCTTTCTTAATTCTATTTTTTCTCACAATTTCAACCAATACAAAAATTTTACATTTTATCACTCCAAGCATTCTTAACTAATGTATCTTATGTTAAAAAAATTATCCAAATACAACTCCTTTTTTCTTTTTTAATTCTATTTTTCATTCAATACAATTATTCCCTCTTTTTCTCTAAATTTATCCCTCCAAGCACAACTATTGTATCTTATGTTAAAAAAATTACCCAAATACAACCCTTTTTTTCTTTTTTAATTCTATTTTTCATTCAATACAATTATTCCCTCTTTTTCTCTAAATTTATCCCTCCAAGCACAACTATTGTATCTTATGTTAAAAAAATTACCCAAATACAACCCTTTTTTTCTTTTTTAATTCTATTTTTCATTCAATACAATTATTCCCTCTTTCTTTCTAAATTTAATATTTTATCCCTCCAATCACAATTATTGTATCTTATGTTAAAAAAATCATCCAAATACAACTTTCCCTTTTCTCTTTCTTAATTCTACTTTTCCTCACAATTTCATTCAACCAATATATACAATATTCCATCTTTTTTCAAAATTTATTATTTTATCTCCAAATATTCTCAACTAATGTGTCTTATGTTAAAAAAATTACCCAAATACAACCCTTTTTTTCTTTTTTAATTCTATTTTTCATT
>NW_006263499.1:230734-234246 GCF_000469605.1 Apis dorsata
TATTCCCTTTTTCTCTCTAAATTTAATATTTTATCCCTCCAATCACAACTATTGTATCTTATGTTAAAAAAATTACCCAAATACAACTCCTTTTTTCTTTTTTAATTCTACTTTTCATTCAATACAATTATTCCCTCTTTCTCTCTAAATTTATAATATTTTATCCCTCCAAGCATAACTATTGTATCTTATGTTAAAAAATCACTTATATACAACTTTCTCTCTAAATTTTACATTTTATCACTCCAAGCATTCTCAAATAATGTATCTTAAAAAAATTACCCAAATACAATCCTTTTTTCTTTTTTAATTCTATTTTTCATTCAATACAATTATTCCCTCTTTTTCTCTAAACTTATCCCTCCAAGCACAACTATTCTATCTTATGTTAAAAAAATTACTCAAATATAACTCCTTTTTTCTTTTTTAATTCTACTTTTCATTCAATACAATTATTCCCCCTTTCTCTCTAAATTTATAATATTTTATCCCTCCAAGCACAACTATTGTATCTTATGTTAAAAAATCACTCAATACAACTTTCCCTCCTCTTTCCTTTCTTAATTCTATTTTTCCTCACAATTTCACTCAACCAATACAACAATATTCCCCCTTTCTCTCTAAATTTTACATTTTATCACTCAACTATTACTATATCCTAAATTCATAAGAAAGAAAAGATCTATCAATTCCTACTAATTCATTCCAAAATTACATTGCTCGAATCACATTTGGCATGCCAGATATTATTCACCATTTCATTGGGTCCACCCAATACGACTATCAGCAACCACTACACCTCCTATTATAAATGGAGCAAGCGGAGGGAGTTTGTACGAATACCAAGGAGCGTGGCAAAGAGGAAAATATCCCCGAGTCAATGGCGAGGGGGAGAGAGGGTGGCGGGAAGGGAGCAGCGAGGGTGGACGCGTGCGAGGGAGCCTCGATCGTGCATGTGTGGGCGACTCTATAGCTTGTTGCGGATTATGTAGCCTCGCGTAGGAACATGTGTCCGTTATATCGCTCCAGAGTTACCAACTCTTGGCCAAGGCTTCTTCTTCCCTTACCCTCCGTTACCTGAGAGGCTGCTCTGCCTACACATACACGCATCCTGTGCATAGATGCTCGCGCGTCTATCGTAAATATTTCACGTTGATGTGACGTGAATTAAGCGGCTTAAGCGGATCAAGGGATTGGATATCGTTGGTCTATTCTTCCTCTTCTTCTTCTCTACACTCTCGAATTCGAGGATCGATTAAATTTGAAAAATTGCACGATTCCTTTTTTTCGAAACGAATTTTCAATTCATTCGAAGAGTTGATATGAACGATAAATAAATATAGAAGAGTATACGATATGGATATATTGATGTATTCTCTGTCGTGACGGTAATATTCTTCGAACAACCGTATCCGTTTCCAATCCAAGAATGAATATCCGGCATGTACGTTTATCGATTCGCTATGGACTGATAATTCACGTCAATTGTATCGAACAATAGGAACAATAGGGATGGAAATTATAAGTATATAATATAAATAGAATTTTATATACTAATATTTCGAATATTTTAATTTCAAGTTAAATAAATAGAAATTCTTAGGTTTCTTTTTTCTTTAATCGAGACGAAACGATTATTATTATTTCTTAATAATAATAAAGTAAGAAAATTTGAAATTTAAAAAAAAGGCTCTTTTTTTTCTTCTAAAGAAAGAAGAAAGGAGAAGGCGAACGACAAATGAAAATTTTATGGGAAAAGTATATAAAAGTCGTGTAAAGGGAGAACAGTTATAAAAGTCCCATCCAAATTTAGCACGCTGATCAACGAACTTTTCATCCCTGGATCACACATTCTCATCTGCTTGCAACGTAACGAGAATCACCTCCTTCACCCGAGAATAAGAATAAGAAGTTGGGTTATAAAGTAAAATCAAAACTGGTAGCGAACACTGGTGAAACATTCCGAACTCTGTGGGGGGTAAACTTGTTAGAACTGTTTCCAAATTGAACTTTCTAACTTTTATTTTTTTCTTTCTTTTTTTTTTTTTTTTTTTTTTTTTTTTTTTTTTTTTTTTTTTACTAAAAACTACCAACTTGTCAAGTTCGTCGAACTTAACTAAACGAACAATAAAACAGGAAAGTTGGTCCAAATTAGAGGGAAAAGTTTGGCTTAACTTCAACTCGATCGACTTTCCACTTTTCCTTCTTCCGCTTCTTCTTTTTTTTCTTTTTTACGATGACTGTATAATTCTAGCGCCCTCTATTCTCGCCCAAATTTATCGTACACGGGTCGAAAGTTCACTTCTCTCAGAAATTTTTTTCTTCGAAAAGACGAGCTATCGACAAGTAATATATATATATATATACATTACTCTCAAGTATTATTCCAAAGATGGATTCTATCACAGAAGCAAGTCTCTATCTTCCAACCAGTGCCAATCTCAGTTTCGATCTCCATCGAATCGATCCACTTCGAAGGTGTGTCTCACGAATATATATATATTCAACGCTCTGTGTATTACCAAGTTCGCGGTAATAATTTTCTATCCGAAGTGGCGTCGAACCGCGGAGGGGAAACTCGAAAATTGAATTTCAGTAATTATCGTAAGTGGATCGGGGGTAATACACGGGTTTCCCGAATCGAAGTTGAGAATTCGTTCTTCTTCCCGAGGAGAGATTGGAGCCGCAAGCATCGTTAGCGTAAGAGAGAATTGGAGTAAAAGAAACGGTGTGTTATTCGTTATATCGAACGTCCTCAATTCCTTAATTCCATCGGTAACACGATACTTTCGTTTGTTTTCACTCTCTCTCTCTTTCTTTCACTCGTTTGTTTCGATCGAGATCGAGCGAGGAAAATTTTTATATTTCTCGAAGATGGATAATTTATTCTTTGGAAATTTATTATATTATTGGAATTTGAGGAAGGGGAGGAAATATTCATTTTGCGAGATTCTTCGATTAATTTTAAAATATTAATTCCATAAACAAATAATAATTTTAATAATAAAATTGAATAGTAACGCCATTTTTCTTTTTGGAAATTTGTATTATATTATAAAGGTTTTAAATTGATCTAGTTTCCTTTCTTCTTCTTAAACATCACCCCAAACAAATGATAATATCGAATAATATTTATTTAATGCTACTTTTTATTGGAAATTTATATTATATTATAAAGATCTTAAATTGATCTAGTTTCTTTTCTTCTTCTCATCCCAAACAAATAATAATTTTCGATAAATAATATCGAATAATGTCTAGTAACGCCACTTTTCTTTGGAAATTTATATTATATTATAAATTGATCTAGTTTCTTTTCTTCTTGTTAAACATCCCAAACAAATAATAATTTTCGATAAATAATATCGAATAATGTCTAGTAACGCCACTTTTCTTTGGAAATTTATATTATATTATAAATTGATCTAGTTTCTTTTCTTCTTGTTAAACATCCCAAACAAATAATAATTTTCGATAAATAATATCGAATAATGTCTAGTAACGCCACTTTT
>NW_006263499.1:234251-239931 GCF_000469605.1 Apis dorsata
AGAAATTTATATTATATCCTAAATTGATCTAGTTTCCTTTCTTCTTTTCACCCAAACAAATAATAATTTTCAATAAATAATATCGAATAATATTTATTATTTAATATACTTTTCTTTGGAAATTTATATTATATTATAAAGATCCTAAATTGATCTAGTTTCTTTTCTTCTTTTCACCCCAAATAAATAATAATTTTCAATAAATAATATCGAATAATATTTATTATTTAATATACTTTTCTTTGGAAATTTATATTATATTATAAAGATCCTAAATTGATCTAGTTTCTTTTCTTCTTTTCACCCCAAATAAATAATAATTTTCAATAAATAATATCGAATAATATTTATTATTTAATATACTTTTCTTTGGAAATTTATATTATATTATAAAGATCCTATTGATCTAGTTTCCTTTCTTCTTCTTAAATATCATTCCAAACAAATAATAATTTTCGATAAATAATATCAAATAATATCTAGTAACGCCACCTTTCTTTGAAAATTTATATTACATTATAAAGATTCTAAATTGATCTAGTTTCCTTTCTTCTTCTTAAACATCCTCTCAAACAAATAATAATTTTCAATAAATAATATCGAATAATATTTATTATTTAATATACTTTTCTTTGGAAATTTATATTATATTACAAAGATCCTAAATTGATCTAGTTTCCTTCCTTTTTCTTAACTCTAAAACATATCGAATCTATCGAATCTAATACCTAGAAACGCCACTTTTCTTTGAAAATTTATATCATATTATAGGTCCTAAATTGATTAAATAATAATAATTTTCGATAAATAATATCGAATAATATCTAGTAACGCCATCTCGAGTCACGTAAGTTTAAACATTCGCCGAAAAAAAAATCGATTCAATTTCTAAACAATTTCAATCGATCTTTTCTGTTTAAAGAAACAGCACGAGTCGCGACACAAACGCTCTTAAAAGCGGCACCTTAGTCCCTTATTCGCGAATCGGAAACGAGTCGAAGATTTGGATGCAATTAACCGTGGCTCGCGAAGCATTGGCCACGAGCGACGAGCGAGAGACAGGGGAGGGTTCGTTTCGCGAAACTGTCGATAATAATTAACGTCCGTACGGACTCCTCGCGGCAGTATATACGCGTGTGCACACGGGAAGTGCTCGCGGCTAGGACATGCCTGTCGTATAACGAACTTTCCGCGGACTTCGGCCCCGTTCACCTGCCAATAATTATAGACCACGATGCCGGACGTCAAAGGTGTGCGTGTCGGTGCAACAAGAATCCGCTCGATTCAGCCCTTCGTACCCCACGGCATAGGCTAACTAACAAGTTGAAAAAGTGAAGTTGAGTTAAAAGTAAAGTTTAAGTGATTACTTATTCCAAAATGTTATTTAAAGAAAAAGGAAGAAGCAAGATTGTTTCAAATTTGGATAAGGGAAGAATTCTGTGAGTTGGTCAATGTGGAAATTTATGTGAGTTAAAATTAAAATTAAGTTTAAGTGATTACTTATTCCAAAATGTTATTTGAAAAAAGAGGTTGGGAAATTTTCAGCAAGATTGTTTTAAATGTAGATAAGGGAAGAATTCTGTGAGTTGATCAATGTGAAAATTAATTTGAGTTAAAAGTAAAGTTAAGTTTAAGTAATTACTTGTTTCAAAATGTTATTTGAAAAGATTTGGAAATTTTCAGCAAGATTGTTTCAAATTTGGATGCGATAAGGGAAAAATTCTGTGAATTAATCAAGATGGAAATTAATTTGAGTTAATAAGAAAAGTAAAGTTTAAGTGATTACTTATTCCAAAATGTTATTTAAAGAAAAAGAAAAAGGAAGAAGCAAGATTGTTTCAAATTTGGATAAGGGAAGAATTCTGTGAGTTGATCAAAATTTATTTGAGTTAAAATTAAAATTAAGTTTACGTGATTACTTATTCCAAAATGTTATTTGGAAAGATAGAGTGGGAAATTTTCAGCAAAATCGTTTCAAATTTGGAAGAATTCTGTGAGTTAATTAATGTGGAAATTAATTTAAGTTAAAAATAAAGTTAAGTTTAAGTGATTACTTATTCCAAAATGTTATTTAAAAAAAGAAAAAAGGAAAATTTTCAGCAAGATTGTTTTAAATTTTGATGCGACGAGGGAAGAATTTTGTGAGTTAGTCAATGTGGAAATTAATTCGAGTTAAAAATGATGAGGGAAAAATTCTGTGAGTTAATCAATATCTAAATTAATTTGAGATTATTTATTCCAGAATGTTACTAGGAAAGATAGATTGGGAAATTTTCAGCAAGATCGTTTCAAATTTGGAAGAATTTTGTGAGTTAATTAATGTGGAAATTAATTTAAGTTAAAAGTAAAGTTAAGTTTAAGTGATTACTTATTCCAAAATGTTATTTAAAAAAAGAAAAAAGGAAAATTTTCAGCAAGATTGTTTTAAATTTGGATGAGGGAAGAATTCTGTGAGTTGATCAAAATTTATTTGAGTTAAAATTAAAATTAAGTTTAAGTGATTACTTATTTCAAAATGTTACTTGGAAAAATAGATTGGGAAATTTTCAGCAAGATCGTTTCAAATTTGGAAGAATTCTGTGAGTTAATCAATGTGGAAATTAATTTGAGTTAAAAATAAAGTTAAGTTTAAGTAATTACTTGTTCCAAAATGTTATTCGAAAAGATAAATTGGGAAATTTTCAGCAAAATTGTTTTAAATTTGGATGAGGAAAAAATTCTGTGAGTTGATCAATGTGAAAATTAATTTGAGTTAAAAGTAAAGTTAAGTTTAAGTAATTACTTGTTTCAAAATGTTACTTGGAAATATTTGGAAATTTTCAGCAAGATTGTTTCAAATTTGGATGCGATAAGGGGAAAATTCTGTGAATTAATCAAGATGGAAATTAATTTGAGTTAATAAGAAAAGTAAAGTTTAAATGATTACTTATTCCAAAATGTTACTTGGAAAGATTGGAAAATTTTCACAAATCCACTGGAAATTCTGTAGAACATGTGAGTCAGTCACAAAGGCAATGTGGAAATTTCAGGAATAGAATTATTACAAATAATTAAAAATTGTCTTGACAATATATTTGACTCAAATCTATTTCTGAAATTCGTATCATATTTATACACAAATCAGTGAATGAAAATCCCAGAGATAGAGATAATTAAGAAATTTCTTTCAAACTCCCACTCAATGATAAGTTAAAAACGTTTGCGAATGTTGTTAAATTTCTCCTTTTTTAAATTCGATCCTCTGGTATTTTCAATTTTCGATTAAAAATGTAAGAAGAAATATCGGCTATCGTTAAATTAGAATTCCACGAAGGGAGGAGTTTGCGTGTTTCGAGAAGATTTAGTAACTGTGATTGTGAACGTGCCTATGTGTATCGAGAAAGCGAAATCTTCTTAAGGGTGAAGAATACGTGAACAGAATTTCGAAAGAGTTCCAACAGTTTCACCAGTGGGTGAACATCTTGCAAAGCTTGGGGCCAAGTGCAAGTTTTATTAGAGTGGGGATTCTAAAGCTTACGCACCCTTTATTATTTACACACTGTAACACAATTTCTCAAACTTACGAAGAATAAAAATTATCTCAAAGAAACAAACAACCACGAATAAATATCATCGAAAAATTTGAAAAACAATTTTATACCAACATAGAAACCGTCTTTTTAATAATTACCTTACGCGAAACGAAGAAATCTCGATTTCTCCCGTGCAAAACGTTTCGTGTCCAGAAACGTTTCCGCTGTAATTAACCAAGTTAATCGAATCTTCTTTCATCTGTTGCTCCAAAAGAAAAAAAGAAAAAAGGAAGCGCGGCAACCTCGGATGCAACACAAAGACAACTCCGTGAAATTCGAATTCAACCGCGCAAGACCTACCCCTGAAACGGAAGCGTCTTTTTGAACGTCAAAAAGTAATTTCAATGCGATCCGCGGTTTGAAAACGACACGCGAAAAGAGAGAGACAGAGAGAGAGAGAGAAAAGAGGAAAGAAAAATGGCACAGGTTCCAGGGGGAGATTCAACGAGTTAAGGCAAACAAAACGAGGTGAAAAACGGGGACAGAGGAGGGGGAGGGAGAGAGAAGCGAGAACTCCTCTCGTGCATATATATATATACACACGTGTTTACACGAGAAACGTATCCAAGGCGGGTTTGAGAAGAGTGTGTGTAAGCGCGGGATCGCGTGTACGCAACACCGTCGACAGGAGTGGGGAGGAGAGGGAGGGGAGGGGAGAGGTTCCACGAGGAGAAACGGTATTTTATTACACGGAGCCAGATAATGCTGAACGCGCTCCACTTGCTCCACTGTGAAACGTTATTACGTGGACTGCGTATACGTTTCGAAAATCATTTGTGCGTGTCATTTTCATCGGGGAGATGAAATATCTTTGACGAAAATGGGGAAATCGAAGGGACGATTAATGGCAATTGTTTCTCAATTTGATGGTCATTCGTGGATCGAGCAAAACTCTTCGAGGTTTTGTTAAAGGAATTTTTAATAAATTATTATTATCCCGCATATTGGATATCACAGTACAATGTATGCAATCTTCGCGTTCAGGTTTATAAAATTCGTGCGAGGTTTATAAAATTTATAAAATTTATGTTATTATTACGTGGAGACGAGTACGAGTGAAATATTAATTTTCCTTTTTTTAGAAGTATAATTAGTGCTAATGCATCTTTGGCTATATATTTATGGAAGATAAAAGAACAAAAGAAAATGAAAAATTTATAAAGTGTTAATATTACACGCGTGAAATATTAATTTTTTTAGAAGTATAATTAGTGGTAATGCATCTTTGGCTATTTATTTATGGAAGATACAAAAAGGGGAAATGGGAAAAAAATTTGAAAATCTAAAAGATCGACAGACAATTTTTCGAATGTACAGTGTATCGTATATTGGCCCCGTGTTTTCGCATCAGTATTCTCTTTATTTTACTTCTTTTTTTCTTTTTTCTTTCATTCTTTTTCCTCTTTTCTCCGCAACCGTATCGTATAAACGGCCGTATAACGTTACGTACGATCGACTAATATTCGTGCTAATAAAAAATGCGCGTGTTGTTCCGAGTATCAAAAAATAAAATAGTTCGCGATATCGCAGTCGCGTTTTCGTTTATTTTTAATTCGTTTTTATTTTCTTTGCGATTCACGAATCGTTAAATTTCGAAGTTGGAAATATTACGAAGGAAAGGATTCATAATAGAAACATTACTTACTTTCAATTTCTACTCGTGAGTTTAAAAAGAAATAGTTTTTCAAGAGTAAATCGAAAAAAATTGTTAAAAATTGGAAATCTTCGTATCGAGTGTAATTAAATGTAATTGTCGGGGTTTCTTTCGATTCCGACAAATATTAAATTTCCAATATTTTAATGTATTAATTTAATGCTATTTTTTTACTGCAAAATAATCTTTACACACGCGAAAAATTTCCAGATATTTTTGCAAAAAATATAAATTCGGAAATTAATATCCGACGATATCGAATGTTATTTTTAAACGTATCTTTTATGTTAGGAAAAAAAAAATAATATTAAAATAATTAACGATATTTTAGAAAATTTAAAAATAATATCTCAATTTTATTTTTCCAATTTTAATTTGAATATTTTAACATATATATATATATATATACATGCGTCCATATTTGTTTTGAGAAAAGCAATACGAATCGGGGGAA
>NW_006263499.1:240270-240492 GCF_000469605.1 Apis dorsata
ATAAAGATAGTATATCCCGCACACGTTACGTTTTTCTACATTTCTCTCATTAAAAATGTGTCACCACGCGTATGAAACGGAATGTTCAATTCGAAGCTCGCGTAAAAATACGAATTTTAAAAATTCATTCGCCCTTTTCCATTTTTCTCTCTCTCTCTCTCTCTCTCTCTCCTTCTTTTTTTCACCCGTTGCCCTCCCCTCTCCCCGTCCCCCGCTTCTTTT
>NW_006263499.1:240553-242957 GCF_000469605.1 Apis dorsata
CATTCATAGCGTCACGCTTTTCACTATTCGTAGTCGTAAAAAGAGCTGTCCTTTTAATACGCGTCGAGTGACAAGCATGAAAGAGGTGCAGAATGTTCCAGAATTAAACGATCAAACTGTGCCACCGGATACCACCCGTGGAACAGAGTGATAAGAAAAGGAAATCAAGAGCTCGAATGGAACAGGCTCGAGATCGATCGAATTCGAATGATCGAGAGAGAGAGAAACATATTCCAAAATTTAAAATCGAAATTCGAATCAAATATTATTCACTTACACATTTTGAAAAAAGGAGAAGAACTGCTCGAATAATTTTGCAAACTATTCTCTCTCTCTCTCTCCCCCTCCCCCCTCTCTTAAAATCTTTCTTCCGCGAGAAGAGATAAAAAGATGAAAAATTTATAAAGTGTCATTATTACGCGGAGACGTACACACGCGTGAATTAATTTTCCTTTTTTTAACAAGTATAATTAATAGTAATCTTTGGCTATCTTTATTTATGGAAGATACAAAAAGAGAAAATGAAAAAAAAAAATGCGACAGTCAATTTTTCGAATGTGTACTCGCGCTCTCTTCGAGTAAAAATCGAAAATCGTATCCCTTAAAATCAACTGTTTTCCGTTTCCCTCCTCCCACGAGTCGTAATTCGCGATATTTATCCTAGATCGACACCCGGTACACGCGAAATGACAGGGCGCAACAATAATACGATAATACGGGTCGGACGAAACGGGCCGCGAATCAATTTCACTTTTCCGCGCGCGATGCCGTGGCAATGGCAACCGTGGCGTGTGCAAACGTTTGCCCCTGAAAAAGCGCAGCTCGAAACGAAATGTGACCCGGTGTCGTTATCCCTTGTTAGTTATAACGAGCCGGGGGTTGACGCATGTTCGTTACACGCTTACAAATTAGCGTAGAAAACGACCAATTTTCGTATGTATGTATGTATATACATATAGGCGGTGTTTGTCGGGGGATGCGGCGCGTTGCCTGCATATTTTCGCCGATAGTCTAGTAGAATGACAAATCGGTGTGAGGGTAAAACGATTATCCAAGAATATTTTTTTTCGAATGATTTCCTCCGTTCAAGAAGTTGTACGTGAAAAAAAGGGAAGAAAATTATTTCAAGGAGATATTTTGGGATGATTTTGAGAAACTGGTATAATGGTTTTTCCAAGATCCAAGAAGTTGTTGTTGTTAATAAGATAATGAAAATTTTGGGGGGAAAAGGAATATTTTTTAAAAATATTCTTAAAGTTTTGGAAAGAAAAAAAAAATTCTTTTTCTTTTTTACCAAAAACAGCAAAAGTTTCGCAAAATAAATATTTCTGCGCTCTTTTATTTTTCCTTTATTTCGTTACAAACCCAAGGCAAAATGTCCGCGATCAATCCATTGAAATCAACGTCAAACGCTTTGTGGCCGTTTCCCTTAAAAGGGATACCCAATTCTGACTTGAAAACGTCCAATAAAAAACATGGAATATCTCTCGAACTTTATCGAGGTTAAAATAAAAGGTAAAAAAAAAAAAGGAGAAAGAGGGGAGAGGAAGAGAGGGGAAAAAATAAAAAAAAGAGTAAAAAAAAAAAAAAAGAAGAAAAAACAAGCAAATGAAAACGTTATTACGATCGCCAGAGGCTTTGCCAGAGCGGTTCTCTCCTGTGGCTAGCATTCAGAATTCAGAATTCGTGGCATTCAGATCGTCCGTGGAAAATGTGTACGAGCAAGACGATTGCACCGATGATTAACGCACACGTACCACAATTTTTCTTTTTCTTTTTTCTCTCCTTGGAACTTGGCCCCGTTTCCTCGCGCCACTTCAACCGTTAATTTGCCCGTTAACAATGACTAAATTGTAAAGCGTAAAACAACAACGGATCTTGTACTGTAGTCCAAGGATAGTGCGTTTCACATATAACGGATGATGGTTTCATATTTTAAAATCTTTATTTTTCACCTATGCATTACAATACACGTCTTGTTATCATTTCACTTATTTACGTACATCTTGTATCTCTTCGACAAATTTCAAAATTCATCCGTAATGTACAAGTGTAATTTTTACACGATAGTCCATAGTTTTTTTTTTTTGAAAGAAAAAAAAAAAAGAAAACAAGAAAACGCGGGAAACTCGAGAGAGAAAGAGAGAGAGAGAATCTCAACAAGATGGCGTACAGAGGAACATGGACAGTGGCGCCGCCAACGTCGAACGAAACGCGGTATTCGAGGGACGCAGCGAAATAATTAGAGAGAATCATTGAATAGAAGCGACGTCTCATTAGTACGAGTGCCGATTAAAAAAAACAGGCCAGTTTCAGTTTGTCGAAACTCGACGAAACAACAGGGAGACAAGGGGCCAATTACTCTGGGACCGATTTCTAAAAAAAAAAAAAAAAAAAAAAAAAA
>NW_006263499.1:243216-244785 GCF_000469605.1 Apis dorsata
AAAGAAAGAAAAAAACATAACATTCCATTTTATACCAGGTAGAAAGAAGAATAAATGATAAATGATTAAATGAATTGAAAAAAAAAATTCCGTAAAATAACAATCTAATGATCTACAACATTGTACAATGATCCAACTTGTTCTCGTCTATTCTCTCGTTTTATTTTATTTTCCTCGCGATAAAAGGAACAAGGCAAACAAACGAAATAACTCGCTTATATCGTCAATCAGCTGACGATATAATCCCATTTGCCTCTAATTGGATCGTAAGCTCGTTTCTCGGCCGCGATCGTGAAATTTGGGGAGGAAGGGGAGGGGGGAGAGTGGAGAGAAGCGAATTAAATTCGAGCACAGCGACATTGTTCGATACGAGTAACATAAAGTTTCACGATTTATCCCCTCGTAAGATCCCGCTCGTTTATAATCCACATCCGCTGCATATTGTAACAATGATATTTTTAGATTCTCCCGCCGCCGTTCTACGCGAAAACCAGTCTGAATTCGTCCGTACAACGTGGCATACATTCACATCCTAAGCCGATCATTTCTCAAGAAATTTCTCCCTTCCAACCGACTTAACCTATTACGCACGTGATATTTCAAATAAGAAAAAAAAAAAAAATAAATAAATAAATAAAAATTTCGAAATTAACATAAATGCAAAAACCAATTTGAATCCAGCTATATTCTTTAAATTTTCCTCCATGTATATAAAAAAAAAAATTTCTATCGGCGCATCAACGTCGCGCCATAAAATCTGATAAATATTTCCGCCTAATCCCGCGAAATCATAAATATTTCATCGAAGCCAAAATCCCCGGCGACGGCTGCCACAAATTCGCAGCTCGTATCACCGATATCTAATCGATAACCGTCAACGGCCCCCCCCCCCCCTGTTACGAAGGAAGAGGAGGAGGAGGAGGTTATATACTCGTATAATATTCGAGAACGAGGCAGGAAGCGTGGAATAGAATTTGCAAGAACGGCGTTGTTTCGCGTGTCGCTCCAGCTTGCTAAGCACTTCTCCTCTCCGTGGGAAACCGGCCGCGCTCCGGCTTGTGTAACGTGAATATCATCGGTCGCGCGATACGTTTCGAGGTATCATTCGGAAATTCCTGCGATAATATTACGTTTACGATCGGCAACGCGACGCCTCGAGACAGAGAGGCGGAGGGGAGGGAGGAGAGAGGTGGAGGGGAGGAGAGAGGAGGGAGAGAGAAGCACGAAACGGAGGAAAGAGGAGTTGCACGCGAGAAGGTGTCTCGTACGAGCTTCTTTTTCTTCTTCGTCGTTTTCTAACTTGGAAAGAGTAGGTATGTAAATAGAAAGAAGAAGAAAAAGAAAAGATTACGTAAATTGGCAAAGTTGAAACACTTTAAAAGAAAGAGGAAACGGATTAACTCTAATTACAATTTTATTATACGATGTAATACGATTTTCTAAAACATTTATCCATCCATAAATCCGATCATTTATTAAATATAACAACATACGTAACGAGAATCGAAAATCGGTTCTCGAATGAACCGAGTTTTCGAATTTCAAAAAAAAAAAAAAAAAAAAAAAAAA
>NW_006263499.1:244965-250799 GCF_000469605.1 Apis dorsata
GAATATTCGCCCGGCCACGATCCCACGTTCCATAATTACACGTAGGCTGGAAGAGCTCGAGCTCGAAAGAGGCGAGACGAAATTAGCAACAATAACGTTAGCCCGCGGCGCGTTGCCCCCCTCGGTATATGCGAAGCGCTTTCACGTGGGGAAACAAAGGAGGAACCTTCGAGCTTCGATCTCGTTCGAAGAAAAAAAAAGGAGAGGGGAATACATACGCGCGCGCATATCCAGCCCATCAAACCATAGAGAAAGAGAGAAGCAGAACTAGAGAGAAAGAGAGCGTTAAAACCATAGAGAAACGGAGAGAAAGATTGTTGGAAGAGGAGTCGAAAAGAAAGGGAGAGGGGGGAGGGAGAAAGACTCGAAAACTGCGATCGAACGTTCCCTCCTCCTCCTCCTCCTACTCTCCTCGTCACCCCCACCCACTCGCACGTCCCATCACGCGCCAAGGTTTCGAGCTAACGTAAGCGCTTTCGGTCGGTTGGAGAGCAAGTGGTTCGGCCGCGTTTCTAGTCAGACATCGGCAGTAGAATTGGCCCGCTAGAAACCGCAAGCCGCCACCGCCGCTCGCTCCGCTCGTCGCGATAGAGAAGGCAACACTTGCATTTTTCACCACCTTCAGCGAATCGAGCCTTCACCGTTTTCCGTTATCTATATACCCACCCTCGTTCTCCCCCTTTTCTCTTTTGCACCCCTTTCGCTGAATCATTCTCTTTTTCGAGCTTTTTTCTCTTTCTTCTTTTTTCTACTCGTTCTCTTCCCTTTTTTCTTTTTTTTTTTCTTTTGGTTTTTCAAGAGAAGGCAAGTGTTCGGATTTCACGGGGATCGGTTTTGAAAAGTTTAAAGATATTAAAATAATAGAATCGTGAGAGAGAGTTATAATAATTAGCCTGACTTGGTTAGTTTTATAATTTGATAAAATTTGTAAATAAAATATATATACAGAGAATTTTTATGACGAGAAAAAATATATCTACAGCATTCTTATTTTTTAAAACATCGACGAGTGCATCTCTATTTGCACTTATTTTGCACCCATTTGCGGGAACTTTGAAATTTGAAGTCCCAAAACGGAAATACAATACAGGAATATTTATAAGAGGCAAAAATAAGGAAAAATCTAGCGTATCTGGTGTTGCCACGAGATCGGCAATTTCCAGGAAATATGTTATAAAAAATTAACGCGAACATAACATAATTCAGAATTCGTAACGCGTTTACGAAAATATTTCACGAGCCGTTGCGCGACGCCCAAAGTTGAGCAAGCAATCCATTTACACCACGCACGGTGTATCCTCCTCCTGTTCGAATATTAAACGAAATCTTTGTTTCCGGTTTAATTAATAAATTTCAATGCCGATTTATAATTCGCAATCTATTCGACCGGCCGAATAGAAATGCCGGCTCTGAAAATAACCGTGTTAGTCGAACGTTAATTCAAAGGGTTGAATCGCCCCCCGTTGATCGATAAATCGGGTCGGCATGCGTGAATTTTCAATGGGAGCTAGGAATGATCGTAGTGGAAATATCGTCTGAACGTAATTACTCGATAGGAAATTATATACCCTAAATTATAGCAAAAAGGTATTTTCGATGATTAAAAGTTTAATCAAGAAGAATCGTTATCGACACGCACGAAACACTAGATATCGTTTCGAAAAAATTTCGCAGTAATCTTTCTCCATTTTATTTAAATATCATTTAAATATTAATATTAATATTATTTAATATTATTTTTTATTTTCCTTTTTCTATAGGGGCGAAAATTCTTGTCCTGTTCTCGAGATGTCTTTCGACGCAAGTCATCGAGTCCAAAACCAAAAATTACTCCTCCGTAAAGGATACGGGAAATAAACCGGAACGAGATCCATGGTAATGATGAACGTTAGATTGGTGGAGGGGGGCGCGAAAATGGAAGCGCTGCCCCGATACTTTTCCATTAAATTATCAGGGAAGGTGAATCGAAAAGCTGTCGAAGCCATAGAAATGGTAGCGACATCGGGGTATTATTTTGCATCGAAATGGTGATTACATTTCGACTAAATTGCGAGTTCTTCTATTACTTTGGGTTTACATCGGCATCCACCAGCCCGCCAAGCGCGCAACCACCCTCCCTCGTATGGAAATGACCACATTAAAATCCATGCCGCAACACGACCGCCCATCCATCGAGCCAGGAAAACTAATTAACTAATTTTCTGCAGTCTTCTCTCTCCCTCCCTCCCTCTCTCCCCTCCTCGTCTCACCCCAAATGCCACGAACCCGCCGAGCGTTGTTCCATTTTCCACCGTTCCTCTAAACAAGGTTCGAGGCGAGGTTTTTGCGAGGTTAACGATAACCAACGACGCCAGAAGTTCGCCTCTATTCGGAACGGAAGGTGCCATTAAACTTTACGCCCAAGAGTCGTGCGCAGCCCTCCACGCGTTCCCGACTCGGATTTATCGGACCCGGCCGACGACTGTAGCGGAAATAATTCTGGGGGGAGTGAGGGAATGGTTCCTCCATTTTTTTTTTTTTTTTTTTTTTTTTCCGTTCTTCGATCGTGCCCTGATTTTATTCGATTCCACGATAAAATCGATTAATATTGCACGTGGCCAAAAATATTACAATATAATTAGGAAATTGTTAGATGGAGCTATTGTACCGACGATTGTCGGCAGAAATAATTCTGAGGAGAGAGGTTTCTTTATTTTTTCGGTGCTCTGATATTTAGATAAAATCGATTAATAAATATTACGTGTGATCAAAAATATTACAAAATAATTATGAAATTGTTAAATAGAGTATCGACGTCTGTAGTCAGAAATAATTCTAAGGGAGAGGGGAATGGTTCCTCTATTCTTTTTCGGTGCCCTGATTTAATTGATTATTTTAATAAAATCGATTAATAAATATTGCACATGACCAAAAATATTACAAAATAATTATGAAATTGTTAAATGGAGTATCGACGTCTGTAGTCAGAAATAATTCTGAAGAGAAAGGAATGGTTCCTTTATTTTTTCAGTGCTCTGATATTTAGATAAAATCAATTAATAAATATTGCACGTGACCAAAAATATTACAAAATTATGAAATTGTTAAATGGAGTATCGACGTCTGTAGTCAGAAATAATTCTGAAGGGAGAGCAATGCTTCCTCCATTTTTTTTTCTATGATAAAATCGATTAATAAATATTACATGTCATGTCTAAAGCCTTTACAAATTAATTATTAAATTGTTAGATGCAGTTACTATAGCAGAAATAATTCTGGAAGAGATGAGAATAGTTTCTCCATTTTTTTTTCCGTCCTCTGATCCTGCCCTGATTTTATTCAATTCCACGATAAAATCGATTAATAAATATGCACGTGACCAAAAATATTACAAAATAATTATAAAATTGTTAGATGGAGCTACTGTATCGACGACTGTAGCAGAAATAATTCTGGAAGAAATAGGAATGGTTCCTTTATTTTTTGTGGTATTCTGATATTTAAATAAAATCGACTAAATATTGCACGTGACCAAAGACTTTACAAATTAATTATTAAATTGTTAGATGCAACTATTATAACAGAAATAATCCTGGAGGAATGAGGGAATGGTTCCTCCATTTTTTCAGTGCCCCGATTTTATCGAATTTTTCGATCAAATCGATTGTTGTGACCAAAAACTTTACAAAATAATTACGAAATTGTTGATCGAAACCAACTAATAATAACGACGTTTAAAAAATATTTATTCGCGCATCGTTCCAATTTTCTCTTTCTTCCACGGACACAAATTTTATTTCAACGTAATACATCGTTAAATGATAAACGAATTTGACGAAATGAAACGAATGATTCGAGCCAAACTTCGCTCCAACTTCACCACATCTTTTCGAAAACAAGAGAAGAAGAATAAATTTTTCGATCGCCGGGGGTACAAAAGAGTTTCCTCGGAGGCTTGGATATCCGAGAGCGGAGTTTCACCGATCGATACAATTCCGTGTACACGCGCCTCGGAACGCATTATTGGCTCGCGTTCACCGTTTGCTTTTAAATAGCGCTATTGTTTTTTTCAAGTGCGCCTTTACCATCCAAATAGAGATAGATAGATAAAGAGAGAGAGAGAGAGAGATACACACACACACATACACAAGCGTTTACATAACAGCGAGAAAACGAACGTCGCCTTAACCGACTTATTTGCCTCTCGTATTTTTTTTTTTTCTTTTTTATTCTCCCGTTTTCGATCCATTTTTGATTATATAGAACAGGGAGGCTCTCTCTTCAACTTGACTAAACGTGGCTCGACTCGATCGCTGTTCACCCTTCCCCCCTCCCTCTAGGTTGGAATTGGACTCGGGCCAGGATACAAGCGTTATCATACTTTACACGCCGCTCTTTCATCATCTTATGAATCACTCGCCCGAAAGTTTGTCACGCGTCTTATCCACGCAAACTTGATCAATAAATCGTGATCAAAGAATCGACGGATTACAATATATATAGAGGATCTAATCTTTGATTAATTATTTTACAATTTATTTTTATTATTTTTTTTCTTTTAATTTTTATAATAATTCGTACGATAGACAAGAGAAATTAAGTGTTGTTCGATTCGAACGATCAATCGTTACAAATTTAAAAAATAATAAGTAAAATTTGTATAAATAATAAAACGTGTTCCAAATTATGTGTGTATCGAATTAAAAGACGATTCAAACTGCGAAATTATAAATAATTATTTAAAAGAATTTTAAAAGCACGATGTATAAAATAATCGAAATTCTGTTCTCTCATCGATGAACGATTCGTAATGCGCCACGACAAGTTTTTCAAACTTTATCTCTCTTGCATCATTCGAAAACTTTTGAAGTCTCTCTCTCTCTCTCTCTCCTCGTCGGCCATCGTAACTACGACTTTCTTTCACGAACGTGGCACGCAAACACGTGAAAACGCTTTTCCTCGCGCACGTGCCTTCAATCCGTTCGACACGCGTCGAACCGACACCGTCATTTGCATACGTATACGTTTGCTCGAAATTATGAATATCTTTGCAACCAGGCTGTCGAAGAAAAGTTTTTCCCCCTCTATTTTTCGATACTCGAGAGATCGTTCCTTTTTACAAGGATTGAGAGAAATGAATTTTTTAATTTAAATATCTTGTTGAGAATATTCTTCTCGTTTTTTTCGAATATTATTCAGAAGCGAAATATCTTCGAATTGAAATTTACACAAATAATTTTTGATTATTTAAGATATTAAATAGGAATATATTTTGAAATTCGTTCATTTTTTTTTTTTTTTGAAACGAATATCTTTAAACAATATAAAAAAAACGTTACATTGCAACAATGATAAAGTACGAAAGAGCTCGATACGATTACACCCCCTCTGATATATAATAGATTTCGAAAAGGGGGGATTTTCAGTTTGCAAGTTTTCATCAAGTCAGCAAGAAGGCTTTGAATACCTTGTAGCACATCTTGAACCTTTGTAAAATTCACCTTTTTAAGCGAGTTTCGTGTCTTTGATCAGTCACCTTTCAATCTCTTTTTACCTTGTAACCTCCTGACAATTTTCCACCCTCGACGAGGGAATACCATTCCTTCCCTTCCTTTCTGTGCCGATAGCCAGTCGTAACGGGTCATCGTTCCGTTTCCAACGCGCTATTTTCTTACCCCCGTTACCCTTATCAATGAAATATATATTTTTCCTATAATCCTTCCTTTCTGCTAAAAAAAATCAACACAGTTGAAAATGCACGCCAGAACCACGCAACTCGAAGAGAAATATAAATTGATCCGTTATTTTGCGATGGAAATTAAATAACACACTTTAAACAGGATATATATATATAT
>NW_006263499.1:251198-257643 GCF_000469605.1 Apis dorsata
AGCGATCGATATTGGTGAAAAATTCGATTGAAGGATCGAGAGGTTGAACAAGAATTTAAAAATTTTGCCGAGAACTTTCAAAGTTGGAAAAATTTATCAAAACAAAAATATTCGAAGAATCGATGTGAAAAACGTGGTCAAAATTAAAATTTGAAAATTCATCCCCGAATGAACTTTAAATTGTAATTGTAAC
Source organism: Apis dorsata (assembly GCF_000469605.1). Taxonomy (NCBI): domain Eukaryota; kingdom Metazoa; phylum Arthropoda; class Insecta; order Hymenoptera; family Apidae; genus Apis; species Apis dorsata. The sequence continues at coordinate 251,392 of NW_006263499.1, forward strand.
TACGAAATATCGTTCAAAATTCAATCATCTCTGAAAAGATCCGAAAGATTCTCGCATAAAAATTTTGCCGAATCCGAAAATTTGTAAAATTAAAATCTGAAAATTCACCCTCGAATGAACTTTAAATTTATTAACTACGTAATTTATTAGCTACGAAAAATCGTTGAAAATTCAAAATTTCTTTCATCCTTGAAAAGTTCGATCCGAAAGATTCTCGCATAAAAATTTTGCCGAATCCGAAAATTTGTAAAATTAAAATCTGAAAATTCACCCCCAAATGAACTAATAAATTACTAAATTGTAATTTATTAACTACGAAAGATCGTTCAAAATTCAAAAAATTTCTTGCATCTTATAAAATAAAAACAAAAATTCATAAAAATTTATAATCGAAAATTTAGGCCAAAATAAAAATATTCGGAACTGATGTGGTCAAAATTAAAATTTGAAAATTCACCCCCGAATGAACTTTAAATTGTGATTGTAACTACGAAAGATCATTCAAAATTCAAAAAATTTCTTGCATCTTATAAAATAAAAATAAAAATTCATAAAAATTTATAGTCAAAAATTTAAACCAAAATAAAAATATTTGAAATCGATGTGAAAAACACGCTCAAAATTAAAATTTGAAAATTCATCCCCAAATGAACTTTAAATTGTAATTTATTAACTACGAAAAATCGTTGAAAATTTCTCTCATCCCTGAAGAATTCGATCCGAAAGATTCTCACATAAAAATTTTGCCGAATCCGAAAACTTGTAAAATCTGAAAATTCACTCCCAAATGAACTTTAAATTGTGATTTATTAACTATGAAATATCGTTCAAAATTCAAAATTTCATCCCTTCGATCCGAAAGATTCTCGCATAAAAATTTTGCCGAATCTGAAAAATTAAATTAAAATCTGAAAATTCACCCCCAAATGAACTTGAAATTTATTAATTTAAATTTATTAACTACGAAAAATCGTTAAAAATTCAAAATTTCTCGCATCCCTGAAAAGTTCGATCCGAAAGATTCTCGCATAAAAATTTTGCCGAATCCGAAAACTTGTAAAATTAAAATCTGAAAATTCACCCCCAAATGAACTTTAAATTTATTAACTACGAAAAATCGTTAAAAATTCAAAATTTCTCGCATCCCTGAAAAGTTCGATCCGAAAGATTCTCGCATAAAAATTTTGCCGAATCCGAAAACTTGTAAAATTAAAATCTGAAAATTCACCCCCAAATGAACTTTAAATTTATTAACTACGAAAAATCGTTAAAAATTCAAAATTTCTCGCATCCCTGAAAAGTTCGATCCGAAAGATTCTCACATAAAAATTCAAAATTCCTGAAAAGTTCGATCCGAAAGAAAAGTTCTCGAAGGGATAATAGATCGGAGCCGATCGCTCGAATTATCTCGAGAAAATTCCTCGAGCCAATAATAATCTCGATCATTAACCGATGCGGCGAATCGGGGAGACGTTACTTTGTTAATGTAAAACGTCAATTATCCAGACACCGACTATTCGAACATCGATTATCTGGACTCCCAATTATACGGGCATTGCCTCTCCGACTCTCGATTATCCGAGACATGTAATCAGAGATTCTTGTACCATGTAGGTCACCAAGTCGAAAATCTACTCCCCACCACGCTCGCCCCCTTCCTTTGCGTCGCGCTTCACGTGGAACTTTGGTATCGGTTTGCAAAAAGCTTTTAACGTATACACACGTATACACACGTGGACACTGATACGAACACGTGACACGAATTCCTGAAACGCGAATTTTCTTCTTATTTTCATTCCAAGAATTTCCAAGAATTTCCAAGAATATATACGAATTTTTTGATTTCTTTTTATTATTATTCTCTTCTCAACTGTTTCAACGAAAGTTGACGAGAAATTATATTATTCGAGTATTCACATGATAATTCGATTTCATTTCAGATTTTTTAATTCCGAATTCCTGAAAATTGACATCCGGGAATCAATAAAATATATCTATGATAAAATCTGGCCAAAGATTCATAGTTAAAAATCTTCACCTTTCGACAAAAATTATTAAAACGAAATTGAAGCGAATTCTTCTATCTCTTTTCCAAGCAATATTTATCGAAATAAAATTTTTCTGAATATTTATTTAAAAAAAAAAAAATTACCCGAATTATTCTCTCGAACAATTTTCGTTCAACGAGTAATAGCCGAATTGGAAAACACGATTTCTTATCGAGTATGTATGATGCATAATCGTAACGAAGTTAACTCTGGTTAAAAAAAAAAAAAAAAAGAAAGGAAGAAAGAAAGAAAGAAAGAAAGGGAACGAACCTTCGTTACTCGAAACAAGGGCGGCGGAATCGAGAGAGATTGAACGAAAATTACACGCGTACCAATGGAAACGTTGGATATAAAACGCGGGGAAAAGAAACAAGTTTTCTATCCGTTATCGCGACGAGCACGTTGCAACGTCATTAGCGTATAATTTCATTCCGTGTCGTATAATTGCGCGGCGTAATTGTCGACGACGGAAAATTCTCCGTGATACCGTAACGCGAGCAAACCTTTCTCGCATTATACTAGCCTTGTCTTCTTTCGTATCGAATCGTTCCGTTTTGCGAGAGAAAAGGAGAGAGAGGAATAGGAGAGAGAAAAAGAGAGGAATAGGAGAGAGAAAAAGAGAGGAATAGGAGAGAGGAAAAGAGAGAGAAGAATAGAAGGAGAGAAAAAAAGAGAGACAAAGAGAGAGACAAAAAGAGAGAGAGAGAAAGAGAGAGAGAGAGAGAGAAAGAGAGAGAGAGAGAGAGAAAGAGAGAGAGAGAGAGAGAAAGAGAGAGAGAGAGAGAGAAAGAGAGAGAAAAATAGGAGAGAGAAAGAGAGAGGAATAGGAGAGAGAAAAAGAGAGGAATAGGAGAGAGAAAAAGAGAGAGAAAAATAGAAGGAGAGAAAAAAAGAGAGAAAAAGAGAGAGAAAAAAAGAGAGAGAAAAAAAGAGAGAGAGAGAAAAAGAGAGAGAGAAAAAGAGAGAGAGAGAAAAAGAGAGAGAGAAAAAGAGAGAGAGAGAAAGAGAGAGAGAGAGAGAGAAAGAGAGAGAAAAATAGGAGAGAGAAAGAGAGAAAAATAGGAGAGAGAAAGAGAGAAAAATAGGAGAGAGAAAGAGAGAGAAAAATAGGAGAAAGAGAGAGAGAGAGAGAGAGAGAGAGAGAGATAGGAAAGAGAAAGAGAGAAAAAAATAGGAAAGAAAGAGAGAAGGAGAGAGAAAAAGAGAAAAAAATAGGAGAGAAAAAAAGAGAGAGAGAGAGAAAAAGAAAAAAACAGGAGAGAAAAAGAGAGAGAAATAGAGAGCGAGAGAGAAAAAGAGAGAGAAATAGAGAGAAATAGAAAGAGAGAGAAAAAGAAAGAGAAATAGAGCGAGAGAGGAAAAAGCCAACTCATAATGGATACATAGATATATATATGCATATATATTAGCACATATTGTATATATTTATGAGTGAGGTGAATTACTTTCTAATTTTATCTTGATAATAAATACGCGCATTATGAATGGATATGCTAATCGCGAAACGAGAACGTTGCAAGGATCGAAATCAATGGACGTCGATTTGATTTTTCTTCACGTGATTACGTGGATGGAACGTATATGAATTTTAAATGTGTATTTTTTTTCTACATTTGGTTTTTAGAAAATCAGGATCGAACTCGATCTCTGGGTTAATAAGTATATTTAATATACTTTGAATATGTCGTAAATGCGATTTATCTTTTTTTTTTTTTTTTTTCGAAGTCGTTTCTTTTAATATTCAGTTCACGAACTCGTCCCCATTACCTTCTCTCTCTCTCTCTCTTTTCCTTTTTTTTAAAATTAAATTATGGAGTTTAACCTGTTGCACACACCTCAATAGATATTAATATCGAATAATCTATAGATTGCATTCAATAGATATATCGATTAATTGGAATACGTAACGATTAATAAATTTCTCCTTTTCGTTTCGAAATTTCACCAGTTTTCATTCCAGATTTTTCATAATTCCGAACGACACGCGAATGGTGGATGATAAACACTTACGAAACAAACAGATACGCTCGTGTAATAATTTTAACTCTGATAACAACCCATAAGTATTATCATTAGTATTACCATAAGTATCTATCTCATAAGTAATGAAATATAAATATAGGCTGTTGCAAGCTGTTAAGAAAGTCTCGTTCGTTTGATTCTTCATTTTCTCTAAGGCGATTTAAAAAAAGTTTTTTACGAACCAATTCAAGTGGAACAAAAATTATTTCGCTTCTCTAATTCAGGCACTCTGTGGTGACGATTTCATCAAACTTTTATTGTGAATCATAAAGCAATATTTAATTAAGCAATATAAATAAATAATATTTGGAACATGGTATTGTACACGATTGCACAATTAACGATAAATGAAACTTTCCAAACAAGTATTCGCGTTTTATGTCCAATTGTAGATATATTAGAAGAGTAACGTTATCATATAATGGTCACAGAAAATATTTCTTCCGTCATAGTTATTCATTACATCATCAAATTCTCCAAGAAAGTGGCGAATAACGAGAAATCTACGAATTAAAAAAAATTACCAAAAACTTGCAAACATTATTGCACAATATTGAAAATAAAAATCACATCTACGAAAAAATATCACAAAAATATCCTTAAATCTCATTTTAAATAAAAATCAATCAAGTTTGACAATTTTTCAGCACAAGCGCAAACGAAATTCGATCTTCAAATTTTCAAACTAATTTCTGTGCATATATAAAATAAATCTTTTTCATTATAAAAATTAATTTTCAGAGGAAATTCACCGATCGTATTCCTCGTTAAATAAATATCTTTCAATCTCATAAAAAGGATAAAATTTTATCACACCCATTACACATAACCATCTATCGCGATTTATTTACTCAAAAAAAAAAAAAAAAAAAAAAAAAAAAACTACCCTCCTCTTACTTATCCCAACTTACATTTCCACCGAAGAGAGCCACTTGACCGTTTGTCGTGATTTCGAGAACACCCTGCATACACACACGCTTCCAGATAACGAGCTCGAAAGGAAACCCCCTTTTCCTCGCGGAAGAAGAAGAGGAGAGTCGCTTCGCCATCCTCACCGATACACATCCCCCCCGCAACGAACGAAGCGCCAACCAGCCGCCACAGTGGAAAGCACGTAGACTTTCCTCCTCTCTGGAAAACTCTCTCTCTCTCTTTCTCTCTCTCTGTCGGCGAAGACAATTCGCCTCCACTTTGCCCTATCGTTCTCGCCGCGGTTCGCCGAGGATGGATCCGCGACACCGATTTGTCGTGGAGAGATTGTCGTCGTCGTAGTCGTCCTCAGACGATCCTCCCTCCCTCCTCCCTTGCCTTCTACGATTTTGGCACGAGGCTCACGTGCAACGATGGGGCGACGTGACGATCGGGACAAAGACACGGTTTTCAAGCGTGGCATCCACCGCACGTTCGAAACAACGTCGTTCCTGTTCCTCTCTCTTCCCCCCACTCCTCCACCCTAAATTCTTTTACCTTTGTCTCGCCATTTTCTCTTTCGCGCGAGCGGATGCGCCATTCCTTCGAAAGGAGGGATCGACGGTGAAGCTTCTGAGATTTTGTGTATGTGTGTGTATGTGTGGGTGGATGGGTGGGGGGAGAAGAGGGTAGTTTAACTGGAGTTTGACAGTAAACTCGTTCGAGTTTCTTTGGAAAGTAAGGATGATTTTTTCTTTTTCCTTTGATAAATAGTAAAATTGTACTGGATTGTGGGTTGTGATAGTGAATGTGGATGGAAGGTTTTCGAACGAAATTTAAAATATTCGCGCGAACGAAAAAGCAAACTTGTCATCGATTTTTAATCGAAATGTTGTTGAAGTGAAATAGCGATGCTAATTTTCGAATATTGGAAAAGTTATTCGAGCAATTTGAGCTTTGTATACGTGAATAAAAAATACAGTTACGTTAAAATACCGTTTAAATTGGAAATTAATGCTAAGGTTTTAATACGACGTAATTGATACGAAATTTTGCTACAAAAATTGATAAAAACGAATTACGTTATTTATAAAAATATCGAAATAATTAAATAGAATTTCGTTTCATTTTTATTCAAATTTAAAAAAAAAAAAAATAACACTCGTCCTAACAAATATTCCAACACATGTCAAAGCTCACCTTTGAAAATAATAAATCGATCTTTAAAAATAGAAAATCCCTCTCTTTCAAAAAAAAAAAAAAAAAATGATTT
>NW_006263499.1:258019-262422 GCF_000469605.1 Apis dorsata
GAAAGCGTTCGTTGTTCCACGTTGTTTGTCCTCCTTCCTGCACAAATTTCCACGAATTTCCGTTCCCATCGAAGCAGATGAGAAATAATTACTAGGCCGCATCCACTGCTATAAATCGACAGAGAGAATTTATTTTCTTACGATAAGTTGAGTTAGAAGTGATCAATTGATGCGTGACCCCGGGCTTATGAATGCCCCGCATACATACAGCTACAGTGGATAATTATTATTCGAACGAGTTCGCCGTTTATCGAGTTGGAAAACTCGTATCTCCGGTTAACAACGAGTGTAATAACAATTTCAAACTCGAGGAAATATTATTCTCCGCGTTACGTAAAAAATCCAGACGCCTACGTAATGAACGTGGGAAAAAAAGAAAAGAATTAATAATCAATAATTTAACGAACGCTTTATCGAATTGACTTCTTCTTCGTTGACACTCCTCTGCGAAAAATTAGAATTATTGCGTACATGAATTTCTGAATTTTTACCAACTTTTATTTCCCTCCCTTTATACGCACAAACATGTCTAACTGTAATCAGATATTAATACGAGTAATAATTGATCGAATTCGATATACTTGACGATATCTTTCCAAATTATAATACTCTCCTCGAAAATGATAATGATAAGTGTCGTTTTAATTAATTAATCGAAGAACGCGTTATTATATAGATCGTTTGTCGAACAAAAAATTTTTCGAGGACGAAACCCATCCTTCTTTCTTTCTTTAGAATTATTGCATAGATGAATTTTTATAAACTTTTATTTCCCTTCCTTTGTATATCGATAATACATGTCTAACATAATCAGAGTAATAATTGATCGAATTCGATATATTTGACGATATCTTTCCAAATTATAATACTCTCCTCGAAAGTGATAAGGAGTATAAGTATAATTAATGGAAGAACGCGTTATTATATAGATCGTTTGTCGAACAAAAAATTTAGAATTATTGCATAGATGAATTTTTATAAACTTTTATTTCTCTCCTTTTGTGTATATACGATAATACCCACAAACATAATGTCTAACATAATCAGAGTAATAATTGATCGAATTTAATATATGACGATATCTTTCCAAATATTCCCCTCGAAAATGGAGGAATAAGGAGAAACAGCATAAATCGTTTCAATTAATTAATTAAAGATTGTTATTATTATATAGATATAGATTTATTATATAGTCAGTTATTATATAGATCGTTTGTCGAAAGAAAAATTCTCGAGACGAGAAGAGAGGGCGAAAATATCCTTCTTTCTTTCTTTGGAATTATTGCATAGATGAATTTGTGTATTCTTACGAACTTTTATTTTCCTCCCTTTGTGCATATCGATAATACACAAACATATCTAAAATAATCTGATACGAGTAATAATTGAATATCGATATATTTAACGATATTTTTCCAAATATTAATTCCAATAATAATTATTGAAAATGGGGGACTGTGTCGTTTCGATTAATTAATCGTCGAAGAACGTTTGTCGAAGAAAGAATTTCTCGAGACGAGAAGGGAGGGCGAAACACGAAACGCATTCTTCTTTCTTTCTTTACAATTATTGCATAGATGAATTTGTGAATTTTTATTTCCTTCTCTTTGTGTATATACGATAATACATAATCAGATAAGCAGAGCAATAATTGATATTTTCGAATTCGATATTTTTCCAAATATTAAGAAAGAATTTTTCGAGACGAAAACGGAGAAACGCATCAACCATCCTTCTTTCTTTCCTTCTTTCTTTCCTTCTTTCTTTCACCTATGCGCGAAAACATAGGTGGAACAATCGGCTCTTTGTGTCTCTGGTGTCGGGAGGCGATAATTCACGCTCGCCACAGTTGCGCAACCTTGAAGGAAACGGGAAGAGGGGAGGGGGAATAATATTTACGATCGATGCCAAACGAAGAGACAACCGAAGGAAAAGTATATAAAAGTGTTTCGACGGCGATGATGCAAACCATTGACAAATTTTCGTAACGACGAATCGTTGTTCGAAACGAAATTGTTGTTGTGTCAACCGAGGCGATCTAATAATATCGATACCGTTTCGAGCCGTCGTATCGCGCCTTATAGCGCGATTGGAGCTTCAAGGCCGTTGAAATCGCGAGCAGAAAATATAACACGAGGTTCTGGCTCTCGAACCAGTTACACGCTGGTAACGCACGGTGTAACGAAGATTCGATATATAATCGTATAACCGTCGAGGCTGAGGTGAACGAGGCGAATCTTGGTGAGAGGTGAGAGTGGTGGATGGGAAGGGGGGTTGGATCACCGATTTTCGATATTGGCGGCCGAGGAAGCTCTCGAAGGGAACTCTAGATATTCCTGTCTCTCTGAAAAAAGAAAAAAAAAAAAGAAAGGAATTCAACGCGAAATATAAAAAGAGGATTTTTTTTTCCCCTTTATAAAAATTGCGAAAACTGTCAAAAATTTCGCGATATCGGCTTGAAAACATAAGAAACTTTTTATCTATTTATTATCGAGTAATTGTCATTAAGCTTGATTACTTATGTTAAATTATGCTAAATTATGCGAAAACTTTTGACAAAAAAAAAATAAATCGAGTTCGAAAAAAAAAGTTAGTCGTTCGATATTTGCTTTTTGCGAACAATGAAAAGAAATAAAAAGGACGAAAATTTCGATCGAAAAGGAAATTTTTTTTTTTTCTTTTTCATTCCATCACTTGAATAAAAATTGAATGAATCGTAATAATGAATATTTGACAAGCATTGTTTAAAAGTTTATAATTCTTTGCGCTTTGTGCAAAGCGTATAATCTTTCCATTGCCCTCGTAGCCAACGGTCGATAATCGACTATTTTCTCGCGGATCGATATCGTTGGAAGGCTGGAGGAGCGATAAAAAAAGGGGGGAAGAGGAGGAGGGGAAAGGAAGGAGAAGAAGAGGGAGGGGAATGTGTGACACGCGATGTGCGACACATTGACTGACTTAAATTGCAACACTGTGCAATACAACCAGTCAAGGTGACTGGAAGATATTATATAGTCGTCGATGCAAATGACACAGTTTGAACTCGAATATCGTTTACGCTTTATGCGCAATTTTCAGGGATTAATATATCAAGTCTCTTTGCATCTTAAACCTTCGTTTCGAAATGTGTGTCAAATTCAATCGGGATTCTTAATCGATAAATCGATCGAATCTTTGCCTTTGTATAATTATTAAAAATTATTTATCAGCGAAATTAATATCAATGGTTTTCATTCAAATCTAAGAATACGAAATATAATTTCGAGAAAGGCCTAGAATTAAAGAATCTCTTTTTCTTGAAAATATGTAATTTATAAGGGTTAAGATATAGATAGATTTTAAGGTTTAATTATTCAGGAACATCGAATAATTGAATTCGATATATCGTCGTTTAACGATCGAGTCGAAACTTTTTCGAAGAAAAGATTATTAATTTTATTAATCGACACGATTATTAAAATCACCAAAATCATTCGATGCTATTACTATTATTATCGTCCAAGATGATAGTTTAATACAGTGGAAGCTGGTGTACACATAAGAGTATACGAAGAGTATGGAATATTATTGCACATGTAATCGTTCTTATCTACTAACCTCAAGAGTCATGTTTTGGAAACATAAATAGAATATAACCAGTCACGAAGTATATAAGAAATACGAGAAATATTAATCTCTCCTTACGAGAGATTAACAAAGAAAAAAAATGAATGAGAGGAATGCGATTCGAAACGTGAAAATGTTTTGAAAAACCGACTTTGTAAACGAGCGCGAAACTCATAAGAAGAAGAAGAAGAAGAAGAAATAAAAAACGGAACGAAAGAAAAAAATTATTTCACAAGCCTTTCAAAAAGGTCTCGCTTGACAGTCTCGCTCTCTATTATCCACAGTTTCAATTACAACGAACGCGTATTTTCTCAACGACACATTCACACACAACACAAAAGTTAGAAATAAATTGCACTCATCCAAGGAGCAAAATTCGATCGAAGGTGAATAAACGATTCGCCGGACGAGATCGAGACGAGACGAAATTTTCGTCCCGATCGATAAAAAGAAATAAAAGGAATAACCTCGACGACTAAAGCGACGAATAAAGCGCGTCTCGCAACGCGTCTATTTAAATTTCAACGAGATGATCGAGGTGACGGCGAGCCGACTTTCGAGCCGAACACCCTCCTCCCGCGCCTATTGTAAATTTGCCCCGGGCGAAAGCAGCACTTGACACTTGTCCAAAGATAAACGAGGCCGGCGTTGAAACATTAACGAGATCCCGCCGAATACCGAGGAAGCGAAAATGTTAATCGGTTGACAGAGCCGATTTCATTCTTCACCCGCTCGAGAGAAAAGATACGCGTATTTATCACCTCGATCACTCGTTCGTCGAATCGAGCCAACACCGC
>NW_006263499.1:262491-275845 GCF_000469605.1 Apis dorsata
TAACGAATCCAACGGAACACCTCCACCAAATTTCACCTCCACACGAAATTTCAAATTGAAAGAAAAAGTTTCATACCTACCCGACAGTCATAATCCAAGGGTTGGCCCCGCAACGATTATATCACCCGGAGACACCGGCCTCCACGGGACCAGGAAAGACACTCCTCCTCCTCCTCCTCCTCCTCCTCCTCCACGTTCCCCGACCGACACGATCCCAACACTGGCCCAGTTTAACCGGCTATCGAACACCGGGGGGAAGGGAGGGAGGGGGGCGACCGAACGGGGATGATGATCGATCGATCGTTTTCTCACCACCGTTTTACGCGCACCAAAAGGTTAAAAAAGGAGAATATTTATCACTCGCGAGAAACGTTGGAGAACTTTCAACTTGAGCAGGCAGGCTATTGTATCCCTGTGGATATAATATTCACACTATTCCTTCGACCGATTCCTTTCGTTGCTATTTTATCGTATACATTTACGGAACACGCACGTGCACAACGTGATCTCGTTTTCGGGAGAGACGAGAAGGAGAGCGAGAGAGAGAGAGAGAGAGAGAGAGAGAGGAAACAGGGTCGCGGCACACTCGCTGGAGCGAACAGGTGGGCGAAACACGGGATCACGGAGCGAGAGCTGGTGGCCACGCTGTGTATATAGAGAGGGGAGGGGGGACACGCGAGTCTCGTGAGATTCGTGAAACCGGCAAAAGAGAAGACGCACGCGTCGCGACGGCTTGACGTCGACTGAGGAGACGACGGATCCGCGCCGCGTCGCGTCCGTACGCCCCTGCTCAGCCCCCACTCGGCCACGCTTGGAGGCGCCACCGACGCTCTTCCAACCCCCTCTGGCTCTTCTCTCGCTCGTTCCATTTCCTATGTCTGTTCTCTGCCTTGCTGCTGCTGCTGCTGCTGCTGCTGCCGCCGCCGCTGCTGCGTCTCCTTCACTTTCCACTTGTGTATACGCGTGTATTGAGTGAAGCTCGGTATCGGGACCAGGGTTGATGAATTCCCTTCTTCTCCAAGTGCTTGGGAAGGAAGTTGGCAGAAGAGACTAGCGATGGACAGTTGTTTCTTGAATTTTCGGGCTTTTTTCTCCTCCCCCAAGATATCTTGGATTTAAAATTGGTAAATGAGGAGAGAAATTAAGTTTTTTTGTTGCTTTTTTCTGAGGAGAGTGGACGATGCGAGGTGATATTGAAATATATTTACGATTTAAATTGATCCTTCAATTGGAAAAAGTGTTTTTGATATCAATCTAATTTCTTACGTTAAACTGGTGGTCAATGTTAAAGTTTATGAAATATTTTTTTGAATATTTTATCCAATTATTCTTACTAATTATTCTTTAATAATAATAGTAATAATGAGGTTTTTCTTCGAAATAAAAATAAAATCCTTCATCGATAGTGAATGAATTAGATTGAAACGATAAAAGAATTTTTTTTTGCCTAAATTATGGGGCAAAAATTGAAACAGAAAAGACAGCTTTTCGATTCGAAAACTTTCTTAACTCGATCGCTTCGTTTCCCCCTTCTATTGGCTGGATATCGTGAGGTGACACGAGGGCCGACCCTCGTGTGAGAACGCGTCATCTGATACCAATGACGATTGCCAACCCAGCCGGAAATGCTAATCGTGGCGTGTCATGCAACTTTTAAGAGGCGGATGGCCATTTGTCTCACGTGTCGATAGTAGTTGCACGCATTTGCTAAGCGATTTGATTCCACGGGTCGATTGTGCCCCTCCCCCCCTTCCGTGATGGGACGCGATGACGCGTTAATGTAACAACACGTTGCACGATACGTTGAAAGATTGCGTAAAGAGACGAGGCGAAAAAGTGGTTGGAAACAGAGATTAATGGTTTTATGATCGAGTCGAGTGGCATTAACACCCCTGAAAATGACAATAATCGCCGAGGCTGTTATACTATGGTCATCAATATTTGATATTATTCTTCTCTATTTTAGGTTAAATTAGATTATTGCGGAAATGAAATTCTTGATGTTTAAGGCACCAACGTCAAGCTTATTAGTCGAAAATAGTATAATTTGAATAATTCATCGAGAAGCAATGTTTAAAAATTAATAATAATAGGTTGATTATTACATTTGATTAATTTAAGATTTTTTTTATAATGATCCTGATTCGAATCACAATTCTCCGCGATAAGAGAATTGATAAATTAATATTCAAATTCATCTGCTTTTGAATTTCGAGTCGCGACTAAATACTATTTAATCGTACATTCATACGTTTATTTATCAATTTTATTTCATCATATTTATAAATATCGGCTATTTCATGCGCAACAAATAATTAATTATCACAAACACGATTCATCAAAGACTATTCTTCATCGCTTGAGAAATAAAACGAGGCACCAACCAATGGAAAAAAAATACTCATACTCCAATTCTTCGAACATCCGCAAACAATTTACATAACGAATTAATCGGCCATATTCCACTCGCAAGTTAATGTTTCTACAACCATCTGTGGCAATGTAAATAAGCTTCGCGCTGTTGACATTATTAGCCACGTGTGACCTGATTACGGGTTCGGCCCAATTGTAAATTACTTCGAATATACTTGCACGCGGATATAATTCACCATTTCACGGCCAGGATTATCAAAAGAAATCCTTCTACGACTTCAAATTTTAACGATTGAAGTTAAGAAATAATTAATTGTAACATTTATTCGAGCATTTTTTAAAAATAAAAATTATTCGTTAAAAGAAACTGACATGCCATCTACATTATCCTTATCGACTCCCTTTTCTTCCACTACCTTTTCTTTTTCCCCAAATTCGGCACGATTCCGATCGAAATAATTTCTCCCGCGGTTTAAGAATAATTACACGTCGAACTACGATCCACGAAGAACTCCAATTACGCGCGCCACCAACGTTTTTACACGAGACAAATTTCATTACGATGTTAGTACTTACTCGAGCGCCATCTGCGATCGTTTGCCGGACAATAATCCTTCTCACCATCGAGTCATATTATTAATCCCAAACTCCCTTTTCACCCGCCGCTCTTTCTCTTTCCTCGAATCTGGCAACTTTAACTTTTCGATCACAATCTCAAGCTCACGATTCAAGAATAATTAACACGTGATCCGAGAATTCCAATTACACGCCGCAACGTTTCTGCAACGAGGCGCGAGTTTCATTTCGCGAACTGTTAGCACTCTCGCGAACGACCTTAAGCGCCATCTACATCGCATCTCTCGAAACAGTGTCTCCGCCACCTTATAAAGTCTCGCTCTACTCCTTCACTTCTCCCACCACTTTCTCCTCGAGTCCTATCCCTTCCAAATCCCTCGGCTAACGCCGTTCGCGACTCTCTCGATCGCGATCGAATAATTTCGCCGAGTTGGGGAGCAGACTTTACACTCGATCCGAGGAAGAACTCTAATTACGCGGCGCACGAGGTTTTCGGGCGACGTTTCATTATGACGTTAGTACACTCGCGCGGATGGCCCCGAGAGCCATTTGTCACGACTGTCCCAAGTTCCACCCCGGCTTTAATGTATCCGTGTGCTCCACGACGGTTGGTTCCTACTACTACCACTGGCATCGCCTTTGGTGCAATTTTCGAATGACAATGCGCCCGCCACCAGCCGGTGTCCCCTGTCGGACAAAATGGGTTTACACACGTATCGCGCGGCCGAGACGTGTTCCCCGGGCTAAGCCATATTGTTCGATAAGACACGAGACACGAGTTTGGACGAGTGAAATATCTCTTCGTCGGACCGATACTACCGCTAAATATTGCTACGTTCGGTCAATGTAACTGACTTTTTCTGATTTTTTCAAATATCGATTTTTTTTTCTTTTTTTTTTTTTTTAGGAGAATTTCGTTTGAGAAAATATAATATAGAGCGATAGAACGGATTCGCATTCATTTCGATTTTACATACGGTACGGTATTTTTAAATTAATCGAATTAAAAGTATTATTTATTTATTTGACGAATAATATTATACCGAGAATTTTGTCTCGTTCGTAATATCGCAAAGATTAATTTCAAATTATTAAAGTGATGTAATATGTAACGGGAAGTGGTATTTTTAATATCATGAGAGACGATATTCAATATTTTATCCGAAACGAATTATGCAAGCGATCTCTAACGATCGCGAGTAGAGCTATCATTGAATAATAATACTTCCGCGAAATCTAAATAACATTCCTCCAACGATAGATAGATAGAGGACGAAGAGGAACACAAGTTTTGGTTTTTCTCCAATATCTGTATCTATTTCGATAAGCAAGGTTCGGGGGCACGAGATAAGTAATTTGTAAACAGAATGAAATCGGTGTTCATTGACTGATCCCGGGAAGAATTGCTCAAAGAGTTTCTTGCTGCGTTTCTTATAAGCATCGACGATTTCCAAACATCAATAACGTTATATTTGAAGAGTTGGTTTACTTAGAAGCTGCTTAGCCGACGCTCTCTCAGAATTCATTTTTCAATCGAATTAATTGATCAACTTTTCTAAAATAATCTAGAAAATTTAAACGACGAAGAGATAATATATTTTATTCTCTCTCTCTTTCTTTCTAATAGCATACTTGATTTTTCTTTACATTTTTCTCAAAGAATCACTAGTTCGTTTTAAACACGTATTTTCTTAACATATTTTAATGGATGCAATTAATAACGTTTGATACAAATATATCGACATTTTTGAAAAATTTTCTTCAAAAATCACAAGGCATTCGAAAGCAAGGATCGGATAATTCAAATGGAAACAATAGTTTGAATCGAGACGGTATCTCGAATTATGAATTATTTTTCGTTTATAATAGATTAGATCACGGGTATAATTGGCTGCTAATAACTGTAATTGCATTGATTGCTCGCTACATATCAGAGGATCCGCTAGTACAAAGGAACTTGCATGCGCGGGATTCCGTCTGGAACGATCGATCAAGCATCCCGAATTTCGAGCGCGTAATCCATTCGTTCCAATTATTTTCCCCTTTTTCGGTTCCAAACCGAAAAATTGTACTCATAGCAAAATTTATCCCCGCGAAATCTGTTGCGAATTGAACGAAGAAAATGATCGAAAGTATGACTTTCGATAAATAGAGACATATATTTGGAATAATCTAACGTTCCCCTATTCATATCGAAATATTCATTCCATTCGTCGAACGTTTTGAAATTATGTTTTAATTATCGAAACGCTGCCAATTCATCCGTGACTTGCAACCACCAATCAGCAAATACAAATAATGATATTATATAGCATCTCGTATGGGGTAGTTTGTAAAAATTAATCGTAGTTATCTAGAATTGTGAGAAAAATTTTTTATTATTCGGGACGATATTAAATACGAAACTTTCGTTTTCTTTTGAATTGAATTATATAATTTTTTTTATATATTAATTGAAACACTTTTTTGTTTTTGAATACTTATTGTACAGTTGATTAGTTCAAAGGGATAGGAAAAGGCAAGGAAAGCATAAAAATACTAATTTCTTTGTCCTTTTCTTTCCATTCTCTTATCTTCTTGTTTCATTTTTTAAATATCCAAAAAATAAAGATCTTCCAGATTAAGCATTCCAGAAACTTATTATATTTTATCTTTTGCACTATAATTGATTAAAAATACTTTCTACCACTTTTCCCTTTTTTTCCATTCCTTGATCTTCTTGTTTCATCTTTTAAATATTCTTATAGAAAATAAAAGAAGAATCTTTTCCAGAGTATTCTAGAAACCATTTGCACTATAATTGAATAATTGAATACTTTCTACTATTTTTTCTTTCCATTTCCTTACTTTCTTGTTTCATTTTTTAAATTCTCAGAAAATAAGAGAATATAAAAAAAAAAAAAACAATATAAAGGTCCTCCAAATTTTCTATTTTGCACTATAATTGATTAGTTCAAAGAGACAAGGATTAAAAATACTTTCTACCACTTTTCCCTTTTCTTTCCATTTCCTCACCTTCTTGCTTCATCTCTTAAATAATCTTACAGAAAATAAAAGAACAATCTTCCCAAGATTAAGCATTCCAGAAACCATTTTATCCATTTGCACTATAATTGATTAGTTCAAGATTAAGCATTCCAGAAACCATTTTATCCATTTGCACTATAATTGATTAAAAATACTTTCTACTATTTTTTCTTTTCATTCCCTCACTTTGTTTCATCTTTTAAATATTCTTACAGAAAATAAAAAAACAATACAAAAAACGAAGATCCTCCAAATTGACCATTCTCTACTTTGCACTATAATTGATTAGTTCAAGATTAAGCATTCCAGAAACCATTTTATCCATTTGCACTATAATTGATTAGTTCAAGATTAAGCATTCCAGAAACCATTTTATCCATTTGCACTATAATTGATTAAAAATACTTTCTACCAATTTTTCCATTCCCTCACTTTCTTGTTTCATTTTTTAAATTCTCAGAAAATAAGAGAACAATATAAAAAAAAAAAACAATATAAAGGTCCTCCAAATTCTCTACTTTGCACTATAATTGATTAGTTCAAAGAGGCAAGGAAAATACTTTCTCTACCACTTTTCCCTTTTCTTTTCATTCTCTCACCTTCTTGTTTCATCTTTTAAATATTCTTATAGAAAATAAAAGAAGGATCTTTCCCAGATTAGAGAAGCATTATAGAAATCATTTGCACTATAATTGATTAAAAATACTTTCTACCACTTTGTTCTTTTCTTTCCATTTCTTCTTTTTTTTGTTTCATCTTTTAAATATTCTTACAGAAAATAAAAGAACAATACAAAAAACGAAGATCCTCCAAATTGACCATTCCCTACTTTGCACTATAATTGATTCAAAGAGGCAAAGAAAATATTTTCTATCACTTTTCCCTTTTCTTTCCATTCCCTCACCTTCTTGTTTCATCTCTTAAATAATCCTACAGAAAATAAAAGAACAATCTTCCCAAGATTAAGCATTCCAGAAATTCCATTTTACCCACATTTTTGCACCACAATTTTCTTTCGTCAAAAATTCAAAAATACCACGTCAAAGATGACTTCATTCAAATTTATCGTTTCCTCCGAATTCCACCTTCTTAAAACCTACTATCCAATACCAACTGCCCGAAACACATCGTGCAAATTTTCCATACACGCACAAGTTGATGGATCTCCAAGCAGGAAGGAAATGCGGAACACGTTCTCGAAATTATTTCATCGCGGACCGAGGATCGCTGAATTGATACACGAGCCACCTCCTCGTCACGTCTGTATTGTTCTTGCCCCTCTTTCGTACAACCACGTCGAATTATTAAACCTTGCCAAAATGATTAGCAAAGTGAATGGACGGGTCGTAGCTCTAAACTTCAATGACGACGACGATGAAGGGATGTTTGTGATCCTTTGAAAAATCGTGATTCTCGTTTAAAATTGCGACCACTTTTATTTCTAATTTCTTTAATTCGCTTGGAATTTGGAAATTTGGCATTTGGATGGATGGAAGTTTTTCCAAGTTGCGTAATAAGGATGTGTAACAAGGGTGTGTAAAGGGTGAGTGGAAACTATTTTCAAGTTTTTCTTTAACATCGAGCGTTTAGAAAGTTGGTCACGAAGTTTTTTAACGCGTTTTCATGGTGTTATTTGGCGGAATTTTTTTCAATTTTTTTGTTTAAAATTTGGAATGGAGATGTATGGGGCGAAGATGAATTTTTAGGTGAGTGTTCGGTATTTTTCTTTTTCTTTTTTTGTTTTTTCTTAAAGTTTCAAAAGAGAGAAATTTCAGCATTCCATTAGAAGAAGAAGAAGAAGATATATCTTTCGACGAATAAAACAACAAAGATTATATGGAATAATTTAAAATAATTTTATCATCAATTTTTGCCGATTTTTCTCTAATCCATCCACAGGCGAATAAAATTTGGTTGCGTTATAATTTTTCAGAGTGGGATTGATTTTTCATCCCAACGTTAAATCGAAGGCATGCGAGCGAAAATTTTGTTTTGCAGAGTTTCTATTGGCTTGATACAGGCTCGCGCGTGACCAGAATTCAATTCAGCAGATTTCCCCCGAAAAATATACTGTTTTTATTTTTTCTACGAGTATTTCTAGATTAATATTGTAAGAGATAGGTTTTCAAAATGATTGGTGCGTCATCTGTGGAGAAAAAAATAAAAAAATAAAAAATAAAAATAACAGAACGAAATATAACGCGATATTATAAAAATCATACCGTGTTTCACGTTTGGAACGGAATATTTTTCCCAACAACAAGAATTTGAACCATATTTTATATTATTTTTTTCCCCCTCCCCTCTCTCTCTTTTTTTTATTTTTAGTTTTATAGTTCCAGGGAAAAATAGAAAGCCCGTCACCGTCCAGTTAACAAAAGTTTTACAACATGTGTATTCAAATGCACGTGACATTCTCTCCTTACTAATATTACTTTTATAATCTTTCTTTCTACGATTAATCAATTCACTTTTTTCCACCCATTATTTCAAAATATCTCTAATAATAATAATTACAGACATACAGACTCTTCGTCAACGATACTTCAAGATCTGTTAAAAAAATTTAAAAACACTATTTCAATAAGAAAGAAAAAAAAGAATTGCAGAGAATTCTAAAATAATCTATGGAAGAAAAATTTAAATCAAAATCAATTGATAAAGAGAGAGAGAGAGATAAAGGTGGATAAAGAGGAGGAGGGGAGTAAGGAAAAATAGAAGTGGAAAGTTGGGAAGCAAGGGAGGGTGCAGTAATATTTTTCCAAGTATCGATTCTACGACCGCGGGTAGGTACAAGTTTCCAGTGGAATTCTGTCGATCGCACGTCATCCCTCGCACGAGTCTTTTTAACCCCCAGGAGCGTGCCGCTGACGGGAAAGTTACCGCTTCGAGTGGGAACTTTTTAGAAGTTCGCCCGGGGGAGCGGCGCGGAGATTAGCCCTGGGGAATTAGAGTTTCCGCTCTACAATGAGTAGAATTCAGAAACGTCTAACCGTTGAAAAATCGATCGAGTATATATATATATATATAAGTGTATGTGTGTACTCTTATACATATCATGCAGTCTCATATCTTTATATCGATCGATTTTTCAACTTTGATCGATCGAAGAACGATGGGTTTAAGTTCGGTCGAGGGACAAGCTTGTTGTCATGAAAATGAAAATTATTTTTAAAATGAATTTATAATAAGAGAAGAAGATTAAATTAAAAATTTGTTAATCGGGTTAAGGAATAAGGAGAAAAATTTTCTGTTGCAATTGATGCGTTACAGCAAATGTAGGTTTTCAAACACGCGCATACAGGTTAACGATTATAATTTCGTCAATTATTAATCTCGAACCCTACGCTACTTTCGTACGATTATACGCGTACAAAGAGGCGAAGCTTATGCGAGTTTAGACATAACCTTGTTTAGCCTTGCATACAGCCTCATTTAATCCAGTGTAATCCCATTTAAACTTGCATCAGTCTCGTTTCCAACACATGATCTCGTTTAATCTTGCCATAGTCTTACACAGCCTTATAATAGTCTTGCAAAGCTTTGTATAATCTTGCAAAGACTTACACGATCTTACGCAGTTTCGTACAGTTTCCTTGATACTTTATAGGCGTTACTTTATAGACACAAGCCATTTTCTATTAATTCTAGCGCCACGCTAATTCCTTTTCAAAACAGTGGGGGAAGCACGTAGCACGCTACACGTATCGGGGCAAACCTCTATCGCGTTATACCGCTTAAGCATTATTCCATTAGGAATGAAAATTTGGAGCAATTCCATCGGAAATCGAATTTCTTTTTTTTTTTTTTCCCCCTTCCAGTTTTTTTTTCCCCGTTTTTCTTTTTTTTTTTTTCCCCCTTCCAGTTTTTTTTTCCCCGTTTTTCTTTTTTTTTTTTTCCCCCTTCCAGTTTTTTTTTCCCCGTTTTTCTTTTTTTTTTTTTCCCCCTTCCAGTTTTTTTTTCCCCGTTTTTCTTTTTTTTTTTTTCCCCCTTCCAGTTTTTTTTTCCCCGTTTTTCTTTTTTTTTTTTTCCCCCTTCCAGTTTTTTTTTCCCCGTTTTTCTTTTTTTTTTTTTCCCCCTTCCAGTTTTTTTTTCCCCGTTTTTCTTTTTTTTTTTTTCCCCCTTCCAGTTTCTATTTCTCCGTTTCTCTATTTTTATATATGAATATAAAAACAGCCCAAAAGTCACGGTGATAAAAATACAATACGAGCGATACAATTTTTTTTTTTATTTTATTTTATTTTTATAGATGTAAAAAGAATTCTGACAATAGAAATATTTCAAAAATAAAAAAGAGGAAAAAATGAAAATTACTCTATTCCTCGATTTTAAAAATATTCACGAAAAGTCACGATAATAGGAACACAGGAAAATAAAAATTCTCTTACTTTATCCTCCTTTTGTCAAACATACAAAAACCACCTCAACAACAGGATACAATTCAAACAATTTTTATCTCTACACTTTTATCTTTCTGAACAAATACAAATAGAAAATGTCACGTAATGAGAATTCAAAAAATTGGGTTAATCAAAAACCCCATTCCCCCCTTCCTCTCCCCGAAAAGATCAACGATTAATAAAAAATAAAATGTTCAATTAAAAATTAAAACAGAAAGAATTACGATGAAATAATGGAAAGAACCGCCGAAGCCAGCTCCTCGTTTTGCACGACTTCCACGAACGATCAGCTGCTGCTGCAACAATTTGTAAAAAGAAAAAAAAATATCTTTTATCGAGCAACTGGTCCCGACACCCGTACAATAGGCGTGCAAGCCAGAAGTATTAACCTTTAATTGCATTGCCGTGTACATTCACACACTCCTCCTCCGGCTGGTTATGACGTCTACCACAAGTTGTAGAACAGCCTGTTCGATGTGTGTATGCCTCCGCGTTCTAATTGAATTTCCCCGCTTATTCTCATATATTATCCATTCGCGTTGTCATCGAGCGTCTTTAACCGTGAAAAATTGTGAAAAATATTCGCTTCAGAAAAATTATCTATATAATCGATGTATATCGATTCGAGTATGTACAATCACTTCGATGTATCTTGTTGTATATCCAATTTTATTGTTTGTTTTTTTTTTTTTTTTTTTTAAAGTTTGACAATCTCGCTCGACAAATGATACGTTTCCGTTGAAAACTCGCGGATTCGAAGTTGGATTTGGATACTTTTGAAGAAAAGTGGCGAATTCGGCTCAAAGAGCGCAATAAAATTTATACGCGCTTATATACGAATAAATGAAACGTGTTAAATAAATAATCCAATGGTGCTCGAGATTGCGGGATGAAGGGTGCTTGGCGGGCGCATTAGGAGCCGCGGTTCAACTTTGCGCACCTTTTCGACCGTGATTGCGTTTAAAATTGAAGTGGACGCGTGAAGGCGAGTGGATCCTCTTTTACAGCATTTTCAGATTAGAGAGACAGCATGCTCCATAATTTTCTTTCTTTCTTTTTTTTTTTTTTTCGAAAGAATATAACTTTGTTCGAAGAAGAAGAAGGAGAAGACAAAATTGAAGAAAATTGTCATTTGTTGTTATCACATTCTTTTTGGGGAGAGGAAGGGGGAATGGTTTTTGATTAATCCAATTTTTTGAATTCTCATTACTTGGCATTTTCTATTTGTATTTGTTTAGAAAGATAAAAGTGCAGAGATAAAAATTGTTTCTGTTGTTGAGGTAGTTTTGTATGTTTGATAAAAGGAGGATAAAGTAGAGATTGATATTTATATCAGAGAAATCGTTATAATATTTGTTTCTATAAATTGTTAAAAATAAGAGATCTAATATTTCCAATAATCCATCTTGAATAAGTAATAATACATACAATATAAAATTTTTTATAATATATTATAATATAATATTTTACAATCAGCATGCAGTTTCTTTTTTTAAATTTTTATCGTCAATTGAAAGTTGTCCTTAAATTTGATTGATCTTGCGTATACCTCTTCGTCGCGAATATCTTTCGTTTAAACGAAACTTCAATCGAAAGATCGGTTTCGAAAGGAGCGAAGTTCAAAGTTCCAATTCCCTGACATTAATTAACACTCTCGTCAAAGGAACAAAAGGCTTCCTTTTCCGCCGTCACAGACACGGAGCTTCGGTTTATTCTGGTTTTCGTTCTCGCACCTGAGACAACTCCTCACTCGAAGATACTTCGAGAACTTAGATTTTTTTGGAACGAGAGACAAACATTTCTTTTCTTTTTGGATTCATGGAAATATTGTATATTAAGATTTTCTTTTTTAAGAAATATCTGCTTTTTGAACGATTAGAGCGAAAAGTGACGAAGTTAACGATTTGATTTTTTCTTCCTCCCCTCGAAACGAAAACGCGCTTTTAACCGCGCCGCGAAAAATTTTCAACGGAATGTAACTCTGCTCAGAGCTTTGATTTCGATAATTGAACTTTTACAAAGGGTTGAAAATGGACTTGTGCAACGCTTCATTGGGGATAATGGTTGAATTATCGATTCCCTCTTTTGTGACCGTATCGTATTATCGCTGGTAAAAAGTGCGTAAAGCGAAAATCATTATATTATGTACCGATACCGGTGGAAAGTGTTGTTTAAAAACGTTAAAAAGAAGAACTCTTGGAAGAAATTGATAACGTTACGCATTATTTAAACACGCTTATGAACTTTTTATCTTAATTTCGTTCTCTATTAATTTAATAAAAACTTTCGTCATTTTGTATCATTTTATTCTGTTCGTGAAAAAAAGGAAAGAGAAAAATTTAATATCTCATCGCGTGATAATATGTATTCCATAATTACGATCGAACGTATAAAGAAGCAACCCCCTCGCGCAATATTCTCGAAAATTATAACAAAGAGGCAAATTTCCCTCTTTCCCTCCAATATATATGTTACATCCAAACTCTATACTATGTCTACGAGTGTACATGGTCGCTTAATATTCATAACGTCTCCCCCTCCTCTCGAAGCTCTAAACACATTTTAATAACCTTTTTTTCTTTTTCTTTTTCTTTTACGGTCGCCCTTTTCCTCCACACCTGAGAAAGGTATGGTTGAAGGGCTAAGAAGGATGGAGAAGGACAGTCGTGGTTTCGAGGAATCGAATGGAGAAAGAGGGAGAAGAAGGAAGAGTGGAACAAAGAAAATAGATATGGAGGGAAAGGAGAGGCAAGAGGAGGTAGCAATGGAGAGGGGAAGAGAGAGAAAGTGATGAGAAAAGGGAGATATCTTCTCTCTCTCTCTCTCTCTCTTACCGTGCTCTTTCAACTCTTCCTCCCTTTCTGTGTATCTCTCCTCAGCTTTCAAGCTTTCGAACGAACGAACCAACAAACCAATCCTTCTTTTTTTTTTTTTTTTTCGATGGAAAACTCGGCCACGAAGTTTTCGCCGCGGGAAAA
>NW_006263499.1:276048-279300 GCF_000469605.1 Apis dorsata
AAACGCTCGAAAGCTCCCGGCCGTTTTCACGGCTGACACATTTTCCGAAGGGAAGAAATATTGGCGCAACGTTTCGACCATCAAATTTTCCAACCGCCATTTTGTTTCGCCACATTTTCCCTGGAAACGCGTTTCGACGATCCTTCTTTCTTTCTTAATATTGTATCATTGAGAGGAGAAAATATCGATTCTTCAAGGATAATAGTTGGATTAATCTCACATTTCTAGTCATTATTAATCATAATTTTGATAATAATTTTCCAATCGCCAAATTTTTCTTAGAAAACGCGTTTTTCGAGGAATTCAATAATCTTTCTTTCTTTCTTTCTTTAATATTCTATTAATTTATAATTCTCTTCACCTCTTCGAGAAAATATATATATCGACTGTTTAAGAATAATAGACGAACTAATCTCACATTTCTAATCATTATTAATCATAATTTTGATAATAATTTTCCAAATTTTTTCTGGAAAACGCGGAATTCAACGATCCTTCTTTCTTTTTTAATTCTATCATCGAAAGGAGAAAATATCTCAAGGATATAAACTCTTCAAGGATAATAGTTGGATAATCTCACAATTCTAATTATTAATCACAATTTTGATAATAATTTTCCAAATTTTTCGTTTTTCGAAGAATTCAACGATCCTTCTTTCTTCCTTTCTTTAATATTCTATTAATTGACAATTTTCTTCATCTCAAGAGGAGAAAATATCGACTCTTCAAGGATAATAATTAAACTAATCTCACATTTCTAATTATTAATCACAATTTTGATAATAATTTTCCAAATTTTTCTTGGAAAACGTTTTTCCAAGGAATTCAACGATCCTTCTTTCTTCCTTCATCTCCTCAAGAGGAAAAAATATCGACTCTTCAAGGCTAATAATTAGACTAATCTCACATTTCTAATTATTAATCATAATTTTGATAATAATTTTCCAACCGCCAAATTTTTCTTAGAAAACGCTTTCTTTCTTAATATTCTATCACCGAGAGGAGAAATCTACCGATTCTTTAAACATAAATTAATAATTTTAGAGACGAATTTATCCCTCGATCGCGCGAAAAACGATGATTTTTCTTTTCCAGAAGAAGGAGAATGAAAGGAGAGAAGGAGAGACGTTTGGTGTTTCGATGGCGCCGGATGATTCGGCGGGAGACGAACAGGGAGGGCAATCGTTGGGATCGCATTCTGGGCAAGCAGATAAAGCATCCCAACGGGCAAATATTATTTTCCATCGAGTGGATGCACAGGGACGATTGCTGTCGCGTCCTCGACGATGCGATCCTCCACGGTTCGCTTAATTTCTCATCTCTCTTCCGATGCCACCCCCGATCGCGTTGCATTATTCCCCGCCGATACGGCAGATTTCCCCTCCCCTCAGCCGCGAAAAGAGCGCCGTCTTTCTCTTCGAAACGCTTCACTGCAAATAACTCTCCACTCGAGAGAAACAATTTTTCCTCTCCTTCTTCGATGATTCCTTTCTTTCTTTTTCTTTTGGATACGAATCTTCCCCTCGACGATGATGGAAAGATTGGTTAGTTGTTGATTCTTTTTCAGGGAATACTGATGAGACGAACATTTCGAATTTTTGTCTTTTGATATACGGTTATGGAGAATGGTAACGCGAGAAGGAGAAATTGGATCAGTTTATAACACTGTCCGATATCGTTTGAGGATCGATCACGCGCGTGCTCTTTTTTCATTTTTTTTTTTTCTCTCGACGCGATATTGTCAAAGAAATTTTCGAAACGATAAATTCAATACTATGTTTTCAATATTATAATTTTTCCCAGCACACGGTAAACAAAAATCGAGGATGGATCAAAGATTTTCCCTAATACCATCATCGATTAAAAGAATTCCACTACGAATTGTCTAGTAACAATTTCGATTAACGAGCAAAATCGACGAAACTTTCGTGAAATTCTTAATCCATCAGATTCCATCGAAAGAAAGAAAGAAAGAGGCTAAGCGAAATCTTAAATTTTCCAGCATTTAGCCAATACAGTCGCCGATCTCTAATTTTTATCGAAATATCGATCCAATGTACCGATTCTGGTCGCCTAGTGGTCCCTAGTGAAAGGGCTGCGCGGCGCGACTCTCGCATTTCCCCAAATAACCCCCTTCTAGCGTTCTCCCAATCACCATCCCACCCCTTTTTCCCGGCCAAATAATCCCTCTACATGGCACGTGGAACAACCGAGGGATCGATATTTATCGCCGTGTTGTATGAAACTCTCTCTCTCTCTCTCTCAAGTCTCATTTTGCGTGCAACGACGCTTTGATGGAAAACCTACCCCGCCTATAATATACACCTAGCTCTATTCTCATCTTTCCTGATCACATTTCGACATTTGAGAATTACATTATTTAATTACCCGTGAAAAGAGGAGGGGAGGGAAATATTTGGAAGGGCAATAATTTTTTCATTCTTATTATTGAAACGATTTGAAAAGAGGGGTGTTTAGTTTTTCGTGACGAGTGAGTTGGAAGGAAAGCTTTTTGATACTATGGAAGGGTTATTTTCGAGAGGGGAGAGTCTTGTATTGTCGAGGATTGGATTGGAATTTGGGAAGTGAAAAGTGTTTCGAAGATTTGCAAGATCGTGGAGGATAATGTAAATTAGATCTCTGTTTGGGAATGGAAGAGGTAAATCACAGAGGCGTGCGTTCTATTCGAATTTTTGGGGAGTGCTCGTTACTTACAGCCCTCTCCCTTGACCCACCCCCTTTTTTCCTCGAATCCTTCCTCAAGGAACATTCTGTATTCCTCGAGGTTGGATCTCCTTACATTTGTTCAAGTATGTCGAATACTCGACTTCGACAGCCATTTTTAAAGATTCGAGAATAATTCATATCATATGTATTAATCTATAATAAATTCCTTCCCCCTTTTTTTCCACGATCTTTTCATTGAATTCGAATTTTTCTGGCATCCCTTCTTTCGTTTTTAAGGCGATTTCAAGAGATCGGCTGTCGAAGCTATTGAAACATTGCACTTGGAGGGAAGAGTGTGTCTTAGAGCGTGCAAAAAGTGTTAGGAAAGATTCGAAATTTTAATTTGGAAGAGGAGAAACAATTGGCTAATCTTGTACCCGATTTGTATTAACCTTTTCTCCTATTTCTCTCGGACCAGCAATTCCAGACTCAGACCTGTAGTTCCATAAAATAAGATTATATGTAAAGAGCTTAGGAATCTATTTATGAAGCGATATTCTAAAAAGATCAAACATAAATAAATAT
>NW_006263499.1:279504-282818 GCF_000469605.1 Apis dorsata
AATTGCCGCAAAAATCTCAGTGATGACCTAAAGTTGGAGAAAGGGTTAATAAAATCTTTCGAATTTGGAGAAAGGAAGAACTTATATAAATAACAAATTTTATTTTCCTTCTGGAACATTAATTTTAATTTTTCCCCAATTCTCTTCAAAGGAATTGAATTATTCAGATGTCTCTCTTGCTGGCAAATAATTATATCCACGTATCCAAGATCAATTCCCTTCTACTCTAGTGGAACAGAGGGGAGGGAGGAAAAGAGGAACCGTGAACGAGATGGCACCCCACAATTTTCGAACCGGTAACGGGTCAATACCCAGGAGATTGCGAGTCGAATTAGTGTTTAATAGTGAAAGTTTCGTTCGAGAGGCTATCTTTCTTGGTTAGAGGGGAGGGGAGAGGAACTGCGTAGACGACGAATCCTCCTCCTCCTCCTCCTCCTCCTCGAAACGAACGAATGAATCTTTAAATAAGAATGGATTACACGCCAAGTTTAATCCCTTGTCTGAATTTGTCTTGAAATCTTTTTTTATCCGAATTAATAAATAGCTCTACACCCTCAATTCGAACGGTAGAGCTTACAATCTTATCCAAAAAAAGTGGAATAACACATATCAAATTATAGTGGAATTACATCTTATCAGTTAGAAGATGACTTTGATTTTATTACTGAATAACGAAATTACATTTATTTATTTAGAAATCGATGTGATGCAGTTACAAGAAGATGAAAAGTAGAAACAATAGAATATTATATATAATTAATATCCAACAAATTTTCTCTCTCTAAACACAAAGATCCATAAAAATATTATGAAATCATTTTAAATCAATGCACGCTTGTATCACGCTTCATTTATTCAACGTGCTCTCAAACATCGCCAAGGTGTACAAATACTCTTCCCCTCCATCCCCTTTTCTCTCTCTCCATAGAAAAAAAAAAGAGAGAAAACGAGAACGAAGAAGAACAAAGGCAAAAAAAAAATATCGGCCTCATCGGTTTCGCCCGATTTCCCCCAGGAGTTCCACCATTTCATATTCGTCAAGCGGCCGGACACTGGGCTCGTCCCGCTTTCGAGGCGGGGAGAGACACGTCGACAAATTAAAGCGGCTCGGGTTCGATCGAAGGGAAAGAAGAGAAAGAGGGAGAGAAGCAATATTAATAAGAGAGAGAGAGAGGAGTATATTGATATATCCAGCTTCTCTGATTCTCACTGGCCTTTGAAATTCTCTTCTTAGACACTACACTTTCGCTTCTAAGTCTCTATACTTTCTCTTCTGAATTTCACTCATCCACACCGATTCCTTGCCCCAGAAGCTAAACTTGCAGCATGCTTCGTGAGTCTCTCAGCTTCCAAGCAGAAGCAGACAGGCTGAAACGCGGCTTCAAGCATCGCCTGTTTTCCGTGGTTGATCGTCGAGTAACTGGCGAGCATCGTGCAGAGAGAGAGATAGAGAGATGGAGGCACACAATTGGCTCGGATACGCACACTTGTTTCAACCGGATAATGGATGAACTGTGGGGAGAGGGAGGGAGGATGCTGGCAAGATTCACGTCACGCTTATATTTACTCGAGTACGCCTACACCGACTTCTCCTCGCTGTTGTCGCTTTTAGGAGAGGAGAACACTTTTCGTATCGTTTGCTCCCGATCATCCCACTGTTGACTCTGAACACCCCTCTCTTCCTCTTCTTCTCTCTGTCTGGGAGGAGGATAATCGTGGGGAAGAAGATCGTGCGAACAGAATTTCAATTTATATCCTTACGATTCTTGGTTTTTTTTTTTTTTTTAATTCGAAAAGGAGTATGTTTACATAAGTAGAGGCTGATCGTTTTCTCGATAACGAGGAAACGATCCACCATATTAATCAAGTTGTAGTGACGAAAGTTATTAGATCCGCCTTGTGGCGAGGCGAATTAAATTCGTTAGCTGAAAGCGGGGTCTAACGTGATTCTCGTGAAATGAGTATTATCCAACTGTCCATTTCAAATGGTAATGGATTAATAAATCTTTGAGAGTGTTTGTATATGTGTGTGTATTATATATAAAATAATAAAGGTAATTTCGCATTCCATGCCCTTTCGCGGAAATGCTTTAATAATTGGATTGAAAATTTTATTTACAATTCTTCTTTTTGTATTTGCAGATCGAGAAAAAATTTGGTTTGCAAAATTTTGATAAAAAAAGCGACGTTTGGAAATATTAAATTTTATTTATAGGGACCAGAGAGTTAAACAGCCTCAGAAAAGATATATATATATCAAGGTAGAAGCGTGGAAATTTATGCATCCACCTTTTCAGAAATTTTTCCCCCTTTAAAAATATACAATATACGTATATGCGATAATATTTCCTTGGAACAAGAAAGAACAAATTTTTCGTGAAAATATAACGAAACTCTTCTGGCATAATTATCTTCCTATCCAGTCTATTCAGCAACCATTTAAATTTCCCCTGGATTTTTTCCTTTCTTTTTTTTTTTTTTTAGATATAATTAAATATATTCCATTTTTATTAAATTTCGTGAAACAATTAAGTTAACGAAATTTTAAAATACAGACTCCCTTTACATCCCTTTAATAAATAGAATCCAAGAAAAATTAATTTTCTTATCATACACCTTCCTTCATATAATATAAAAGAAAAATATCGTAAACTTATATATACATATAATCCATTAAGAAATTAATCCTTTCCACACTAATTAATATTTATTAATTCGAATATCTTTAAAAAGAATTAAATCTTCCTACTTACAAACCTTCCAAACCTACTGCAACAAAAAAACAAAAAAAAACTACAAATACTCTTCTCTCGATCCACCATAAACGGTCGAAAAAAAGCTTTATTCTAAAGAAAAAAAAAAAAAAAAAAAAAAAAATCAAGCATCCCAAAAGAGCAATCGACCATTCTCTAAGCCTTCTCGCGCTACACCCCACATCGGGGTGTAGCGAATTAATCGACACGAAAAAGCCGGTATATCCCATCGGAGAGATCCCTCCCCCCACCCCTTCATTCCCGGGGAGGAGTGCAAACAGAGGATCCGGCCCCGGGGGAGAAACGATTTGCGAGGAATCTGAGAAAATTTGCTCTGCCGCGACCCAAGCCAAGCACCACGTTTCGACTTAATCTCGA
Source organism: Apis dorsata (assembly GCF_000469605.1). Lineage (NCBI taxonomy): Eukaryota > Metazoa > Arthropoda > Insecta > Hymenoptera > Apidae > Apis > Apis dorsata. The sequence goes on from NW_006263499.1 coordinate 282,636, forward strand.
CACAGAGACGCCCCCCCACCCGCTCGCCCATTTGTATACAGGCCTCGTTCCTCCTTCTATCTCTCCCTCTCTCGAAGGTGGCCGCTTCGAAAAAGGGTTGGGGGTGATTGCGCTCCCATTGACACGAGGGTTTTATGGAAGGCACGGGAAAAAGGGGGGAGGGAGAGGGAAACGGTGCGAGTG
>NW_006263499.1:282939-289173 GCF_000469605.1 Apis dorsata
GAGGGGTGGCGAGCAGGTGCCATTCTCGCCCTCTCTGCAATGCAATCCTTACGACGGATAACGCGTCGTTTGTAACTGTCACCGAGACGGCTGTGGATGCGAGAGAGGGGAGGGAGGAGAGAACGCGTTGAAAGAAGAAGTTTGGAGTGTGTGTGTGTGTTTACGTGGAATGGATAGGAGGATAGGTAACTTTGGACCATTCTCGGTGACTTCTTCTTTTCAGGGTATGGTCTTTCTCGCGATACCCTTTAGTCGAGATGGGGGAGTCGGTGACTAATGTTGGCCGAAGGTGAATTTGTATATACATGGATGGAATCGATAAAGGTAGATAGATTCCAAGGGAGCGAACGGTAAAACGGAATGGTTTCTTCTTGAAAAATATTTTCCTCTGAAATTAGTTTCTTCTAAGAATAATATATAATAATAACGGCGTTTATTTATTATTCTTCCGATTCATTATTGATATCGAAGGAGAAAACATCGGTAAATAAAACATTACGTGATAATTTTTTTCGATAAAAAATATACGATTCAACGTCATTCGTTTCATCCGATGTACGATATTCGCGGCAACTTCAAATCCGTTCGAATCGACGAGGCGACGAGGCGTGTTCGCGCGAAAGGAGACAAGGACGGATATTCGGTGTCGATACAAACGACCGCGAAGCGATAAATAATGTAACGGGGCAAAGGGGCTCGTGTTACGTGTCGGGGAAACGTATCGTTCCCATTACACGTACGCACGTGTACGCGTACGGACGTATAGCTCGTAAACGAGCCTCCAACGACACGCTTCGACACCGAGAGATCGAAGAGAACTTTTTTTGTGCATTGGGCCGAACATTGACCATCCTTTCTTATTCTCCTTCTTCGTCGCGTTTATTCGAAGCGTTTTTAAATGGTCGCCTTAATAGCGACATTAATGACGAGACGAATACAAGGAATAATATATAGTGCAGGTATAGGTAGAACACGCTTCGAGCTTCGACTCTAATATATATATATATAATATGTCTAATATTAACACGTCTTAAAATCGAAGTCGCACGATGAATATATCTGGATATTGTTCAACGGTCGCGTAATAAGTAATCGAACAAAGGCTTAGCTTCCAACTTACATCGGATTATTGGTCCGGAGACATATGTATATATATGATTATCGGCCATTACTTACTACGCACGTCGAAGCGTATCGAACGCAGAGGAGAAACGGACAACAACTTCTCTTTCATGCACTCGTGTTATACACTCGGTTGACCGCGGAAAATAATGTGGCGCTGCTAGAAGAGGCAACTCTCTCTCTCTCTCTCTCTCTCTCTTGATACGTTGCCAGATACGTTGATTTACGATCGCGCCGTTGGGAATTTCTCGTCCATGCGTCGCGCGGCCGAAATTCGCCGTGACAAAACACAGCGACAGCTAAATTTTGATATAATTTTATATATATATATGTGTATATCATATTACATATAGAAGAGTGATATTTTAAAATTTTTCTCTTCGATTCAAGAGACAATTTCCGAGGTTCAATCGAGCGACGCTAATAGATGGTGAATTGTTACGCAATTAATTTGATCGATCGATTTAATTTTCTCTCGGATCTTTGATCGTGTACACGAGCGAATATCGCGAAGAAGATTCGAATAGAAGGATTTAAGTTTTAATTACGAGATAAAGAAAAGATTATTGCGATATAAAAATAATAATAATAATAAAATGGAAGGAACGGTTCTGCCGATGGAAATGAATTGACGTAGTAACACAATTGGGAACACCGGTATCTCGGTGCGTATCTCTACAATATTTGAACGTTTTCTAGAGAGAGGATTCAATGCCGATGCGCCAGGTATATGGCGGAAGTATCGAAAGCGCATTAAGCGCCCCGATTCTATAGAAACCGATGTCAATACAAGCTGGAACGGGATCATGAAGTGAAAACGAATGGAGGGAATGGACCAGCCATTCAGGATGTCGTTGATATCGTTTGGTATATATAAAACTGCTCATCTCGGATCTTATAGGTTTCCCTCCCCCCTCTCCCTTTCAAAATATATATACCGATCGGTTTTTAAGAAATGATACTCTTGCAATTTAATTCCCCTGACATTCGTTTCGTGAAACGAAACAAATTTATATTTCATCTAATATATATATATAAAATTACATATACAGGAAGAAAAGTTGATAATTTTGGAGAGGGATCATAGTTAAAAAAAATCTAATCGATTTTACAACAGGTTTTCAAGAGATAACACTCTTGCAATTTAATTTCTCTGATAGAGAATTACATATACAGGAAGAAAAATTTGATTTTAATTAAAAAAATTTAATCGATTCGCACAATTTTTTTTACAACGATTTTAAGAAATAACAACCTTGCAATTTTATTCCCCTGACAGAGAATTATATATACATATATAGAAAGGAAAATTTTAGAATTTGAAGAGGATGGAATAGCTCTTAAAAATAATTTATGAATTCTTTTCGAATTAAGAAGTTAAAAAAATCTAATCGATTCAAATTCTGCTTGAGGAAGAAAAGTTGTTGATAAGTTCGAAGAGTGATTTTAATTAAAAAAATCTAATCTATTGGACAATTTTTTACAACGATTTTAAAAAGAGGAATTAAAAATTCCTCTAACTTAAAGAATTATATACAAGAAGGAAAGTGATGGAATGGCTCTTAAATAATTTGTGAATTTTTTACAACGATTTTAAGAAACAACCCCTTGCAATTTAATTCCCTTGAAAGAAAATTGTATATAAATGTACACGAAAGATTGTTGATCAATTTTCAGAAGTTAAAGAATGAAAGAAAACGTAGAAGAGTTGGTCAGTTAAAATCTAATCTAATTGTTTCAATTTACTTATCGATTTTCTCGATCACCGTTCATTTCCCCGTGGAGAAACAGTCTGCTCGATTCGATACAAACTCTTCTTCTCACGGTCCAATAGATCAGAAATAATAGAAAATCGATCTCGCTGGATAACGTGAAGGCAATGCCTGCACGCAACGAACACGAAACTTTTCATCGAAAACGGGGATAAATTCCAATTTACAACTGCCTCGACCAATCTATTATTATTATTATTATTTCAATTTTAAATCAAATTTTCCCTGTCCTCGATACTTGATCCCCGAGAAATCAGGGGTGCTTTAAAGCGACGTGAATAAAGTGACAGAGGGGAAGAGGGGAATTCTAGTCTTGTGGCCAAGATAAGAAAAAAAGGAGCGATTCGTTCCAATCAATTTTTTTTTAATCCAATTCCATTTCGTTTTGACAAAAATATTTCGATTATTAATAATGCAACGTGTTATTAATACGTTATCAACCATTAGAACGATGACTACGAGAAATATTCCTTACAAAATGTATAGAATAATAGATTATTCTTGATCTCAAATCAATTTTATCGAACTACTTTATGAACGAAATTGACGATGAAGCGAGAAAGATGTAGAAAAGCGCTGCTCTCGAATGGAAATAAGAATTTATCACGAAATATCGCAAAGTAGTTACGAAACAGAGGTTAACAGAGAGTTTAACCCTCGACGACTTTTTCAATCGAGTAGCAACTCGAGTTGATTTTGCACATATTTAAATTTAACATTTACGCTTCCTAAAAAAAAAAAAAAAAAGGAAACAAAGATCCAAGGAATCTAAGGAATCTCGTGCGCTCTTAATAATTCATGCTAAATTGGAAATTTAGCATAATCGAGTTGGCAAAAGCGAGTTTTAATCATCTTTAAATCTGTTAAAAAATTTCAGTGGTTGAAAACTTGAGTGGTTGATTGGAAACCGAAAAAGAATTAATCCAAAAAGTCCAAGTCTATCCACTTGAATAAAAATAAGAAACAAAAAAATAGCCAAGGGGATAAATATAGGATAAATATAATTGGATATATAATAGCAAAAGCGAATTTTAATCATCCTCAAATCTGTTAAAAAATTTCAGTGGTTGAAAACTTGAATAGTTGATTGGAAACCGAAAAAGGATTAATCCAAAATGTCCAAGTGTATCCACTTGAATAAAAATAAGAAACAAAAAAATAGCCAGGCTAGGATAAATATAATTGGATATATAATAGCAAAAGCGAATTTTAATCATCCTCAAATCTGTTAAAAAATTTCAGTGGTTGAAAACTTGAGTGATTGATTGGAAACCGAAAAAGGATTAATCCAAAAAGAGTTCATCCACGTGTATCCACTTGAATAAAAATAAGAAACAAAAAAATAGCCAGGCTAGGATAAATATAATTGGATATATAATAGCAAAAGCGAATTTTAATCATCCTCAAATCTGTTAAAAAATTTCAGTGGTTGAAAACTTGAGTGATTGATTGGAAACCGAAAAAGGATTAATCCAAAAAGAGTTCATCCACGTGTATCCACTTGAATAAAAATAAGAAACAAAAAAATAGCCAAGGGGATAAATATAGGATAAATATAATTGGATATATAATAGGAAAAGCGAATTTTAATCATCCTCAAATCTGTTAAAAAATTTCAGTGGTTGAAAACTTGAGTGATTGATTGGAAACCGAAAAAGGATTAATCCAAAAAGAGTTCATCCACGTGTATCCACTTGAATAAAAATAAGAAACAAAAAAATAGCCAAGGGGATAAATATAGGATAAATATAATTGGATATATAATAGGAAAAGCGAATTTTAATCATCCTCAAATCTGTTAAAAAATTTCAATGGTTGAAAACTTGAATGGTTGATTGGAAATCGAAAAAGGATTAATCCAAAAAGTCCAAGTGTATCCACTTGAAAAATAAAAATAAGAAACAAAAAAATAGCCAGGCTAGGATAAATATAATTGGATATATAATAAATAAAATTGAAAGGATAAAATATATTCGACTGAAAACAGAAGCGACTGGGGGATTCGTCGTTTTGCCAGACGCATAAACCATAAAGACACGTGCCGCCGCCTATGAAATTCTGCTGGCGAGAGGAGCCACCGCGGGGAGGAAAAGGGGGAGTGGGGCTTGTTCTCTCTGGTGAGAAGAAGATTCCTCTCCTTTCCGCGCGTGTAATACATCCGTTAGATTCGGAGGAGGGGGGCTGTGGGACACGGAAACGATATCGGGGAGCATATGGTAATGGTACCGATTCGATTGAAAAACGACACGGATCTTCCTCCCCTTGTAATTCTTTCCCATTTCCTTTCCCACAAAAATGTAATCGATCGAGAATACGGTTGATCGTTTCGATTTTGATTTTCTTTACTTTTTTTGAGATGTGTTATTTCGAACGAACGGTTGAATTCGTTGATTGTAGTTATAGAATATTTGTTGTAAGATCACACTCGTAATAAGTAATCGTGTAAAAATATTAACGACGAGAAAATTTTCCGAATGAATGAATTAATTTGAGATAGATACGAATAAATTAGATAGATAAATTGGATTGTAGCGTCGATAAAACGAAATTTTAGAATTTTAGGGGGTAAATTTTATGTGAATCTCTGAGAATTTATAATATCGCATTTTGTGATTGAGCGGGTAAGAAATCTATCTATTTTCTATTCCTAATGGTTGTTTACATTTCGTATGATCGATACACGTCCGTCAAGCGTCGCGTTGGGGGGGTGGAAGTGGTGACAAACGAGTTGAAAATTGTTGAAAATAGTTCCAAGTAACGCGTGAAACGATTGTTGAAGCTTCGTATTGAAAATATTTTCGCGATATATCGATTACGATATATATATAGATGCTTGGATAAAAAAATGTTACGTGTCGCAAAAATGATCGATTTACTATTGGAGAGGAAAAAAAAAAAAGAATCGAAAGAGATTCGATCGTTTTGTATATAATAAATCGCGTGTCGTAATTTTCAGATCAGATTAAACTATGTACGAATGTAATAAAGTCAATGGTTGAAAGAAAAATTTGCTTTGTTCGAATAAATGTTCTTTTTTTGATTTGTGATAATATATTTTTTTTTTCCACTATTCTGATCGAAAATCTTTCGTTTTCGTTTCATTTTTTAAATAAAACGCGTCGATATTTTTATAATTGCCATAAGAAAAAAAGAATTAGATTTTTTTCTTCTTTTGGTAAATTTGACGACTTGTCAGAGAGTACAATGGCGTTAAAGAATAAAAATTAGGAGGAACTTAAATTTGAAGTTTAAAATTATTTTTTTTCAAAGCTATCTAAAAATCGTAGAGTAATTAAATATTTCTTTAGTGTGTCATTTTATCAAAAAAAAAAAAAAAAAA
>NW_006263499.1:289442-292336 GCF_000469605.1 Apis dorsata
TTAATAAATGTTATCAAATAAAGAGAACGTGTCAAATTTATTAAATTAAAACGATATTTAAATTCCTAAATTTAGAATTATTATTCTTTCGCCGGTATATTTAAATTTATAATACAAAATTAATATTTTGCATGATGGAGATTTATTTCTGGATAAAATTGAAATATGATTGAGCAATGGTTTTGTATAAGTAATTAATTTTGCAGAATAGAAGGTGCGCGTCAGAAAGATTGATGGACACCTGCTTCATTGGAATTTGAACTTTGAAAATTTGTTCTCCGGTATTCGAATCTCCATTTTCGTTTGGTAAATGAATATTTTATTCGCCACGGGATAAAATCTTTAATAACCGTTATGTAAACATTATCTTTCAAAACACTGCATTTTTCTTTTCTTTTTTTTTTTTTCTTTTCAACTAGAAAAGAAAATTACAAATTTAATTCCTTTCAAACTTTTGGACGATGCTTTCTCACGAGAAGTGCTAAAAAATTTCTTTTTTTTTTTTCATTATTATTTAAAAATAAAACCTCGAAATAAAATTTACCTAAAGTATAACGAAGATTTCCACGAAGAAACCCAAAATTTTTGAATAATTCTTCGTAAAAAGAATTCAAAGATTCCTTTCCAATTATATTATTTGCTCGAAACAAAATTTCCACACAAAAAAAAAAAAAAAAAAAGAATTCAATTCGTCTTGAAAAGGGTATCAAACGAACATAGATACAGAAAAATCATTAAAGTTCGGCTCGAATAAGCAGTATACATACTTTCTGTGCCGTGGATTGCCGGTCCTTCACGTGTATCGATCCCCTTTTATTTTTACGTCTATCGACTTCAGCCAGGAGAATGGCGTAAATATTTACCTGGAAAAGAGGGGAAGATTCAATAAGCTCGTTGGAAAACCGCACGATTCGTGAAGGAAAAGTGGCCGGCAGAAAATGCGTGGAATTGATGATGACACGCTCTGTGATTCTTTATATTTGAATTGAGAAAGGCGCGGGGGAAACCGATGAGAAACGAGAAAAAAAAAAAAAAAAAACAAAAAAGATTTTTCTTCTATTACTATTATTTCTTAAATTTTCTTCTTCTCTTTTTGAATTTTCATAAAATGTGAAATCGATTGATCGATCGTTTGATTAAAAAATTAATCAGAGTGAGGTGATATTTTATAAAAAAAAAAAATCTTTTCGAATAAAACGTATACATTACATAATTGTAATAAAACGTATCGCGAGGAAGATTAAATTCCAAATAAAGGATAAATTTAAAAAATATATCAAATATAATTTTGAGCAATATTTGTATTATTGGAAATTATTTTTACATTCGTTTAATAGCTTTTGTGTAATGCAGTTTCAATATAAATTTTAATAAACTCGCTTTTGTAATGTAGTTCACAGTTTGTTTCGTTAGACGAAATTTTTTCAGAAATTAAAAATGAAACAATGATAGTTGTACAACGACGGGTTCGATGTAAATTTTATTAATTTTCTTTTTTTTTTTTTTTTTTTTAATTATTTGTTTTATACGTGTTTTGCGAAATAAAATTTTCAAAATTGAATAAAACTGTGCTTTTTCATCGGTTGATAAAATTGATATTTTATTCACTACGTTTTTGCGACGTAAATCAGCTTCGTATACACATACGCAATCTATCTGAATTTTATACAATACGATATTTTTTATTCGCATAAAAATTATTTCTATATTATTACATTTCGTCGAATAAATCGTCCAACTTTTTTTTTTTTTTTTTTTTTACTTAATTAATCACAGATGAAATTCCGTTTTTTATTTATTCTCCGTGCAAGAAATTTCGCGAAATTTTGTCTTTTGCTCAAAGATACGAAAAATATACAAAAATATAATTTCTCAAAAAATTTGTTCGAAATTTTGCAACAATAGCAATCCACGTGGAAGGTGGGAAGAATTCTACTTGTCCATGGAGGATTGAAAAACAAAAACAAAAAAAAATTAAATAAATAAATAAATTCGATTCCGACAAAGTTTATTTTTTCCCTGAACAAACTTCGTGATAATATATACAACATTCTATATAATAAACTTTGTTTTTTTTTTTTTTTTAATATACTTTATATTTCTTCGCTGTATTAAATTTAAAGAATACATGAATATGCAACAGGGCCAACGTTTCGATGAGGATAAATTTATCTTCGAAACGAATCGATCATCTTCAATGAAATAAATCGAGGAGAATTATGCGGATCTTTTTTCGCGATACATTCAACCTGTTAATCGACAACTGTGACCAAAATCTATCTACGACAAGAGGGAGATGGAAGGGGGTGAAAGAAAGAAATCTTCTACACGATTTATTATATACATACGCCCCTTCATATATACCCCTATACTTTCAAAAATTCCGATTTGACATTCCGGTTTCATCGAACTTGAAATTTCATCGAACGGAATACAACGAATCTCTTGTACATTTATAACGAAAAAAAAAAAAAAAAAGTAATAACAAACTTATAAAAAAAAAAAAATCAACCATATATATTCTTCTTCTTAGAAATATATACCCAAAAATTTCAGAACAAATCCGTCCGATTTCCACGAAGGGGAAACCAAAGCAAAAAGCTCATTTATATTCCTTCTCGATCTATCAAGTTCAATTTTTATCTTTCGTATTCACTCGCTCGCATCAAAACCCAATGTTTCGAAGTAACAGATTCATTTTTCCTTTTTTTTTTTCTTTTTTTTACCCGGCAAAATACACGAATCTATATATCGTGTATATATATATACACACACACAACTCTCGTGGATAGTTTCGAAACTCGTGGGAAGGTTTGTCAAGATTTAAGCCGGAGCCCCCCCTCTCCCCCTCCCTCGCCATTCGGCGTAACTTTATCATCCGTGCAGGGTGGCCG
>NW_006263499.1:292365-292570 GCF_000469605.1 Apis dorsata
CCACGGATTGGATAGTCCAGGGAAAACGCATTATCGATATTGAAAAAGCATCGTATCTCCCTAGTGTATGTTCGCGGGTACGTACAGGGTGTATCGAAATCGTGGATCGACAATTCGAATATTTAGGTATCAAAGTGAGAACCCTTCGAATATTTAATTCTTTAACTTTTAGCACAGTAAAAATATATTTTATTAAAATATATAA
>NW_006263499.1:292598-294937 GCF_000469605.1 Apis dorsata
AATTATTTTATTTTTTATTTGTTTCTGGCTACAATTAGTGAATAGTATTAGAAATCGAGAAGACACAGTACAACAATGTAAGATCTATTAAAGAATCGACAATTCGAATAAACAATTGGAATAATGAATAAAATCTCGATTCTTGGGTATCAAAGTGAGAATCCTTCGAATATTTAATTCTTTAACTTTTAGCACAGTAAAAATATATTTTATTAAAATATATAANTATTATTTTATTTTTTATTTGTTTCTGGCTACAATTAGTGAATACTATTAGAAATCGAGAAGACACAGTACAACAATGTAAGATCTATTAAAGAATCGACAATTCGAATAAACAATTGGAATAATGAATAAAATTTCGCGATTCTTGGGTATCAAAGTGAGAACCCTTCGAATATTTAATTCTTTAACTTTTAGCATAGCAAAAATATATTTTATTAAAATATATAATTATTATTTTATTTTATTTTTATTAATAGTAAATACTATTAAAAATCACAACAATGTGGCCAAGATCTACAATTCGAATAAACAATTGGAATAATGAATAAAATTTCGCGATTCTCAGTCATCAAAGCGAGAATCTTTCGAATATTTAACCCTTTAACTTAACGGATATTTTTAGCACAGAAAAAATATATTTTACTAAAATCGAAGCATAGTTATTAGATTATAAATTACAAAGTTATAAGAAAGTATATAAAATCTCAAAATTTTATATACTTGATCGCTATATTGGTCCAATGTGCCTTTTTCTCAAGGAACTGGAACGAATAGAAGGTTTATCATATACGAAAAATTGACAAAAATATACATTGAAAGAGACTCGAAATGGAAATCAAAAATAGGATAAAAGCATGCCAATCGACAAAGTATGCATTTCTATTATTTAAATTATATTATTGAACTAATATTCCATTTTAAAAGATTTTTTTTATTTATTTTATTTTTACCCGCTTTTGGTTATAAGTAATGAATATTAGAAATCGAGAAGACACAGTACAACAATGTGGCCAAGATCTACTAAAGAATCGATAATTCGAATATATGAACAAAATCTCGCGATTCTCGGGCAAAGTCAAAGTGAGAAATACTTCGAATACTTAACCCTTTAACTGCGGATTTTTACTTTACAGCCGATCGCAAAAAAAATATTTTACTAAAATCGAAGCATAATTATTAAACGATATAATTCCAATTATTTTGTAAATTACAAAGTCATAAGAAAGTATCTAAAATCTCAAAATTTTATCGTTATATTCGTCTAACGCGCCTTTTTCTTAAGGATGTACTTTGAAATAAAATATACTTCGAAAGAGACTCGAAATAGAAGTCAAAAATAGGATAAAAAACAAAAGCATGCCGACAAAGTATAGATTTTACAATCAACGATAAGAAAAATAAAATTCTATTATTTAAATTATATTATTGAACTAATATTCCATTTTAAAATATTTTTTCCATTTATTTTATTTTTACCCGTCTCTGGCTATAATTTTACGATTCATAAACCGCAGTTAAAGGGTTAATGAATACTACTAAAAATCGAGAAGACACAGTACAAGAGTAGCCGATTCTCTCCAAGATCTACTCATACCCATACATTCAAAAATTCCGATTTGACACCGGTTTCATCGAACTCGAAATTTCATCGAACGGAATAAACGGAATACAACGAATCTCTTGTATATTTATAACGAAAAAGAGATAAAAAAAGAAACGAATGAAATCGTCTACGATTCCATCTCCTTTTCAATATCACAGTTCATAATTTTCGCGAAACATGTTCGAAGAACGTGACACGCGAGTTCCCACCCCCTAAATTATAATAATAATAATATTAATAAAATTAATAATTAATAAAATTAAAATTAATAATAAAATTTCTAATAATAATACCCTCGAAATTACCCTCGAAATTTATCGAAAACTTTCAATGCTCACTTTTTTCACCGCACAAGGAAAGAAATGGACCAAAGATCGACCATAATTCCTCTCCCCTCCACCTAATTGAATACCCAATTTTCATCGTTTCTCTCGTATCGATTTGGACAAAACATTCGTATCTCCCCGACACGAGTTTCCAAAACCACCCTCTCCCTCCTCCTTCCCTATAATCCCAATCAATCCGTTGAAATTACGACGATCTCGAATTCACCGGAAACTTCTGGCAAAAGGGGGAGGGGGGAGGCAAGAGGCAGTGTTTATTTTTTCACGGCATTATAAGGGAAGGGCAAACAAGAGAACGGGACAAAATCTCTTCGTGGCCTATCCTATTTAACTCGAAGGGGGCTCGAAGGAGATGGATCGATCTGTGGGGGAAGGAGGGAGGGAGG
>NW_006263499.1:295082-300641 GCF_000469605.1 Apis dorsata
AGGGAGGGGTATCGTTTGCTCTTTATATTTGCTCGGTTCAAACAGCGCAGTGCGGCGCGGTGCGGTCGGTTTTCGATCTCGAAATCGCGTTACCCTCGAGATCGATGCTGCTCGAGGGCGAGCAGTGGATCGAGATTTTTGGATAAGTAAATATATATATATTGGGTAATAAATATATATATGATTATGAAAAGTGAACTGAGGTGAGAAAGAAATGGCACGCGTTCAGGTTTCGATTTTGAAATTGCGTTGCGATCAAGATCGATGCTATTCGAGTGGATCGTGATCGAGATCTTTGGATAAATAAATAAATATATATATATGGTCGATTATGAAAAGTGATAAGAAAAGAAATGGCACGCGTTAATTGAGGTTTCAAAATTCACGTTGATCTTAAAATCGATGCTATTCGAGGGCGAGTGGATCGTGATCGAGATCTTTGGATAAATAAATAAATATATATATGATCGATTATGAAAAGTGACGAAGTGGAAAAGAAACGGCACACATTGGTTCAGGTTTCGATTTTGAAATCGCGTTGCCCTCAAGATCGATGCTCGAGGACGAGTGGATCATGATCAAGATCTTTGGATAAATAAATAAATATATATATGGTCGATTATGAAAAGTGATAAGAAAAGAAATGGCACACATTGGTTCAGGTTTCGATTTTGAAATTGCGTTACCCTCAAGATGCTATTCGAGTGGATCGTGATCGAGATCTTTGGATAAATAAATAAATATATATATGATCGATTATAAAAAGTAATGAGGTAAAAAAGAAATGGCACGCATTAATTTTCGAAATTCAGATTTCGAATTGCATTGCCCTCAAAATCGATGTTATTCGAGGGCGAGTGGATCGTGATCGAGATCTTTGTATAAATATATATATATATGGCACGTTGGTTCAGGTTTCGAAATTCAGATTTCGAAATCGCGTTGCACTCAAGATCGATGTTACTCGAGGACGAGGAATGGATCGAGATCTTTGGATAAATAAATTGTTGACCGGGCAGTGAAAATAAAATAAATAAAAATGTATAGGTTTAGCTGAATGAATATATTTAATTATACGTGATTGCGCGTATCTGTTTACAAAACATTTGAAGTATATATATCGAAGAAAAACAAATAGGTATCAACTATGAAATAGTGATGTTGCTGGCAACATTCAATAATAAAACTACATATAAAATTTCAGTGAACTCTAAATTCTATAACATAAATATATATATATATATATAGTCGATTGTGAAAAGTGACGAAATTCGAATTGTGTTGGGTTCAAGATCGATGCTACTCGAAGACGAGGAGTGGATCGAGATCTTTGGATAAATATATATATATANGGGATAAAATAATTGGTGTTCGATCTGTGTACGAAAACACGAAGACAGTGCGAATCAACAGCGTAAACGTGATACGCTTACTTCGATCGGATGATCGAACGATCTTTGCGCGAATTTATCCGTCTTGATGTGTGATTTGTTCTAATTAGTTTAAACGAATTAACGCATGAATTATCGAATGTTTTTTAAATTAATATTTTAATTAAAAATATTTTATTGTAGAGATTGTATTATCGAAGAGTTAAATTCGGTCGACTAATACTGGTTTTCATTTATTAATTATTAATGAGAGGGGATTCCCTGAGGACGAATTCAACTATGAAGTTGTGGAGCTAGTCCAAAGTGTATGAATAATGGAAAAATAGTGAATTAAAATATTTGAACGCTTTACTTACTCTATTATTTAAAAATGGCAAATAAGAAATGAAAAAGAAAAACAGTTGATAAACAATTTTCGATCAAAAAAAAAAAAAATTTAGAAAGAAATTGACGAATATGAGAAATCATCGGATTCAAATTTTCTTAAAAAAAACTGTTTTCATTTTTCTTTTGAATATTTATTAATTTTTATTTCTATTTTATTTTAAATTCTATTTTGCGTATTTCATACAATCAAACGCAATGTTAACTTTTTATGTATATTTAGTTATATTTTTATGTTATAGAAAAACTCGAGTGTGAGATAGATTTCGTTATCTTTGATTTAATAAGAACACTATATTGATTTGTGAATAAGTTCCTCATCTCTCTATTTTTTTATCAGGAAATGTTATAAATTTATACTTTAAAATGGAGATGAGATATTCGACTCTTAAATTCCTCCAAAAACAACGTCTCCTACGTTGATTCGACTGGCAAAAGTATTATAATTTCATAAAGTTTAACAGTTTCCTAAAAAAAAAAAAAATGTATTTCGGAAATAAAATTAGCTCAAGCTAAGATGAATCTTTGATTCTGAAACGAGATTGATCGTATTAAAGAATCAGGGAAAATAGTGAAAAATATATGTAGGAAATCGAAAAATTTGAATAATAAATATTTAATTAAGATTCTAATAATTCAGAATGAATTATCACGATCAGAGAAGAACTCACACTTCTATATACTAAAAAAAATCAAAAAAGATGTGTCAATATCAGAGAACAATAAAAATTAAATCCTTTCTAACTCGTATTCCAAGTTTCCTTGAAACTCGAAATGAGAAATACTCATCAAAATCCACAGAATTCGCGAAATAAAATCGTTTCTTCTCGATCAATGAAAATTATAATTTCGAGAAATTCGAATTCCCTTACCATGAATTGCTAATCCAGAAAAGAAAAAGAGACACAAGAACAGAAAAAAAACCTTACGAAATCACGGAGGAAAGCGAAAGAAACTCGAGCGGCGAAACAAACTTTTGCGCCATTTTCATTTTCCCTAATCCTACCTACAATCACGCTTAAAAGCGTCCACTCGACGTTGGAAGCAAGCTAGGCTAATCGAGTTCGACCAATTACGATTCGTCGAACGACATCGAGTCAAGACAATCCTCCAACATTTCAGGCGATCCTCTCGAAATCCGGGATCGGATGCGTCGAGGTGGACAAAGCGAGAGCGATCTCGCGATAAGGCGATGGCTCCTCTCCGGGAGGAGGGGCGAAAAGTTGCACGGCAAACGATTGGAAATCGCGACAAAACCTGTCCAAAGTCGGTTTTCATTTGATGGATTAAATCGTGGCGGATATTTCGAAATATATATATATATATATTTTTGTCAGAGAAGGTTGAGGTTGGACCTTGGACCTCTTTGTCGCTGACCAATTCGAGACGAATTGGGCACGACTGGGGAGGGTCGGTTGAAAAATTGTGCGCGTAAGAGAGAGAGAGAGAGAGACACGGTTTGACGAGTGATTGATTGTGCCGCGTGATTACAAAGAGTCACCCACTGTCGTACTTTTTTTTCGAGGTTTTTCCTCTTTTCGAGGCTGGAAGTTTGGAAGAGGGGAGGGAAACGGCATAACAGTCCCCGTGAAAAATTCTCTTTTCGATTTCTTATTTTTAATTTATACTATATATATATACTTTCTTATTTTTAATTTATACTACTTAGAAAAAGATTTCGGTTTCGATATTATAAACAATTTTTATCCTATTTTTATTTTTATTCAATTCTACGTTGAATGAAACGAAGAACGATTTCTTAGTTTAAGGAATAGATTCGTATAAGGAATCATTGCTATGTGTCTATATATATATATATATAAAGAAAGAAGAATACAAAGGCAGATCCACCACTTCTCACCCTCCGTTCGTCCATTTTAATCAACGTGGCCACGTGCCATTGTTTATAATTTCGAAGGGGACGTCGTCTCGGTGTATAATTAATACTTGCAACTGGCGCAACTGGCGCGAAGTGGTGGCGCATCGAAATGAATCGTAGCCGGCTCGGCCAATAATTATTATAATGGAGCAGCAGGTGGGGCACGGCATTGGGCAATTTCGACGATACGTTTTAAGCGCGTTTCAATTTGTCGAGGCTCCTCCTCGACGTTGGCCGCGAATCAACGTCACTTAAGCGCGAAAAAAATTTCGTCTCCAATCAGTGGAGAGGGGGGGAGTCGTTAGTTCTGCATCCAATTCGACGTATTGGAAAAAAAGTTACTCTCTCGACGAAAGTTTGTTCATATTCTTATTCTTTTTTATCCTTCTTTTTCTGGCTTGAAATGATACAAGGATTAAATTAAATGAAAAATCGTTTTCGAGGAATTGTGGAAAATTGTGGAAAAGTTGTTTTGGAGCCGTGAAATAGAAATAATAAAAAAGAACGATCGTGAAGAAAAATTATTAAAATTTTAAACGATTTCGATCAGATAATAAAAAAAAACTGTCGTATATTTTTAATTAATAATTCAGATCTTCGGAATATTCTTTATATATGTACTTTGAAATTTATTTTCTTATTCATCCCTCGCAAGAGAATCAAGAATGATCCGAAGGTCTAAAAGGAGAGGGAGAATCGAGGAAGAGAGTGGAATCAGAAAATAGAATATCAAAAGGATATCAAACATCGAAAGAACTCGCGGAAACTTGGCTGATATTTTATCTCTCCGTTTCCCAGTTCCCCGTGTAAGAATCGTATTTCACAGTTCTAAAATTATACAGCGAGGAATCTCTTAAATTTTTCTTTTTTTTTTTTTTTTTCACAATTCTCAAGACAAATATAGTATTGGTATCGATCTAATATCGATTTATTTAAAGGCAAAGATCTGTATCAGAGAAATGTCAATTCCATCCGAATTCTTCACCGATGGAAAATAAATTTTTAATATCCATATAAAAATTATTTTCGCTCGCTCTCTTCTCCTCCACGTTTCATTTTCACGTTCCTTCTACGGTGTTCCAAGAAGAAAAAACATAACAGTTTAACAAATGCGGAGATTTCATTCCGTATCCCGCGTGTATCTTTCTCTCTCTCTCTCTCGATAAAACGTCCCACGTTATGTTTCTCATTTTTTAGTAGAATCCGCGATTTTTCAAATTTTCAATATTCCCAGCCAAATTTTTTGTCGTATTAAAGCCTTGATTTCGCCTTTCCAATTCAGAAGCTCGAGCGGAAATTCGATAAAGCCAAGAGAGATATTCGTCCATTAATCTGATAGATTCAAATACTACATTTCTATACAAACTCTTTCTCTCTCTCTCTCTGTCTATCTGTATATATACATTTATTTTAACGAATCTCTCGAATATATCGACTAATATCGAGAAAATTCTTTTGGAATTGGAAAAAATAAAGAAAGAAAGAAAAAAGGAAGGAAATATTTTTGAATCTTTACACACGAATATACACGAAACCTCGCGTTACTCTTTCATCAGTTGTACCTGTACCATTACTTGTCCCTGACGTTTGTGAAAAAAAAAGAAGGGAAAAAATTTGTTTATTGAAAAGCTCTTTGAACGGTGGGTTACGTGGGAACTCGATTTTATCTTTGGATGTATATCCACGCACAAAGCCGACAGTGCACGCGGGAAACGGCTTGCAGACGAAAGAGTTGCAGGAAATGTTTGCCGGATTTTTGCCCGCCACTGAAATTTTAACACATTCGTAAATCCAACGCTTTCGCTTCGCAAATCACGACACGCGTTGCGTGTGCGTTCGACTGACGAAAGATCGGCCGAAAACGGTTTAGTGGAAAAAAAAAAAAAAAAAAAAAAAAAAAAAAAA
>NW_006263499.1:300883-305981 GCF_000469605.1 Apis dorsata
ATTACTGGAATTCGAATATTTGCAATAACTCTTAGAATTCCATTTAGACGAAAAATCAATTGCTGTGTTTTCTTACCGAACGTGTTTCGCATATCACAAAGTGAGGTTATGTTTTACCAAAAGTAATCGAAAGTCACGAGAAACTTGATTATTTACTACGCACAATAATGAAAGCAAATACTTGAGATTGTTAAAGAGAATATTTTTCAAAATTCATTTATATGAATATTTCTGAAGTTTTCGATTGACGAAAGATCAGTCGAAAAGGTTTTAGTGGAAAAGAAAAAAAAGAATAAAACGTTTCGATTCGCTGCCATTGATAAAATTACTGGAATTCGAATATTTGCAATAACTCTTAGAATTCCATTTAGAAAATCAGTTATTGTATTTTTTCTTCACCCTGATTCATATTGCTCGCATGTTACAAAGTGAGGTTATGTTTTACGAAAAGTTCGACTCAACATCGAAAGTCACGAGAAACTTGATTATTTACTACGCACAACAATGAAAGCAAATAGTTATAATTAATTATTAAAGAAGATATCTAATTTTTCTAAATACATCTAAATCTTGGAGTATTATAGCCGAAAAATCAGTTACTGTGTTTTCTTCTTCACCGAACGTGATTCACATTGCTCGCACGTTACAAAAAGTGAGGTTATGTTTTACGAAAAGGACTCAGTAATCGAAAGTCACGAGAAACTTGATTATTTACTATCCACAATAACGAAAGCAAATACTTAAGATACTTAAAATTGTCAAAGAAAATATTTTCCAAAATTTTCATTTACTGAATACATTTCGAAAGATCGTAACGTTGCACATTACACGAAATAATCGAGGAAAAAAATCACGAGAAACTTATTCACAATAATAAGTGCGAATAATCAAGATTAAGTCCAACTGTTAAAGAGAATAATCTAATCTAACAAGATTCGTTTATCGAATATTTCTTTCAAAATTAAAAAAAAAAGCGTCTCGAATATTCCACTACAATTAAAACAAACAAGTTTCAAAAAATAATTACCTTTCAACAATATCACGATATATAAAAAATATCCTCTCCCTCCACCCGCCCTAAAACCACGGTGTCTTAATGACACCGAAACTCCTCTTCCATTCAGCACTCTCGACCGCACAAATACACCCTCCCCTCGTTATCATTCAGACACCCTCCCCTCCCCGATATACTCGATAATAATCCCTGTGCGGTGGGCCTTGGCGCCCGCCGCTTCATTTTCCCGCGTTCAGAAAATAATTACCGCTCCGTGGCTTGTGATAATTCGAGCGTAATGTCTTTATAGCCTCTTGGAACGTGTTCTCTCTCCCCTCTCTCTCGGTGGATAGCGGTAGACCGGTTGTGATAATGAGAGCGCGAATCTATCTCATTGCGGAGAGGGAAGAGCCCGGTTGGTTGGAGTAGTACCACCACTCTCTCCCAATGTGTATGGCATCAATCGCGGATATCGCATCATCTCCATCTGGCCATAAAATCTGCCGTACCTCGTTAGCCACGCTTGTTATGCTCCGCACCCCAAATTCAGCCCTCGCTACGCTCCCCCCTTTCCCCTTCTCCTCTACTGTCCACGCCCCCGTCGTTCACCGCTGCGGGATCCACTATACGTGTGCGTATTTATACGTATGGCACGTGTGCTACGTGGAAATGAATCCTATTCCCATGCACTCGTACGTATCGTCAGATACTACCCCCCTAATTATTTCGAGTCGAACTTAACAGGAATTATGGTATATCGACACAGCTAGGCTGGAAAATATATATATATATGGTCATTTGCTTCATTAGTTGCGGATTGACGAGGACGAGAATTTTGATGAATCGGTTTGGGGAATTTTTAGGTTCGATGCAGGTTTCGGGGAGATTTCGCGCGATCGAGAGAGATGGATTTATTATTACTGGAAGAGATGATGGAACGTAATCCAATTTCTAACTTTTTGATAGAAGAAGAAGAAGAGAAAAGAAATAGATTTGATCGTTTTTTTTCAAAATTATTGCTTCATTTGACGGATGGTTCGCGAAGAAAAAAAAAAAAACGATGAATGAACAGGATTGTAGAAATATTTGAATAGTCCGGGGTAGAAATATTTTTTTAATTGACTACAAAAATTTCCGTTCCCGTGGAAATGAAACTCGGAATTGGATTAAAAATATACCTTGTTGAAAACTATGGTACAAATCCTTTTCACGTTCCCTGCATCTGACAACGTAATTTCTAGATATAGAACATAGAGATTTGTTAATTTATTCATCAAAAAAAAAAAAAAAAACTGGTGATAATTCACCCTTTCGCTTCTTCTCCTCATAAATTTTTCTTTTACCGTAGTAATCATCCTCATAGGTAATTACGTGACATTGAATTTAATTAATCGAAAATTTGATCGATATTGTTAATAAAAAATAAAATTTCTACTCGAAGACTTCACAAAAACAAAAAAAATCACTCAACTCATTGTAACATTGTAACGCATCGTCGTAATTCCTTTGAGCCCCTCCCCCTCCATCCTTTCCTTTTTCTCACATCACAGCGCACAATCACATAACATTGATTTATATAATAATTATAATTATAAATAATTATAAATATATATAATAATTAATCGAAAATTTGATCGATATTGTTAATAAAAAATAAAATTTCTACTCGAAGACTTCACAAAAACAAAAAAAATCACTCAACTCATTCTAACTAAACGCATCGTCGTAATTCCTTTGAGCCCCTTCCCCCCTTTCCTTTTTCTCGCGTCACAGCGCACAATCACATAACATTGAATTTATATAATAATTATAAATATATATAATAATCGAAAATTTGATCGATATTGTTAATAAAAAAAAAATTTCTACTCGAAGACTTCACAAAAACAAAAAAAATCACTCAACTCATTCTAACTTAACGCATCGTCGTAATTCCTTTGAACCTTCCCCCTTCCCCCCTTTCCTTTTTCTTGCGTTATATAATCACATAATCATTGAATTTATATAATAATTATAAATATATATAATAATTAATCGAAAATTTGATCGATATTGTTAATAAAAAAAAAAATTTCTACTCGAAGACTTCACAAAAACAAAAAAAATCACTCAACTCATTCTAACTAAACGCATCGTCGTAATTCCTTTGAGCCCCCCTCCCCCCTTACCTTTTTCTCGCGTCACAGCGCACAATCTTCGACGTGGTAATCCGACGTGATAAAACTCGCGGAAACACGCGTTTCTCTTTCTTTTTTTTCCCCCCCTCTGAGCGGATAAAGGAGGGGCGGGGGGGGGGGGGGGGGGGGGGGACCGCCGCCGCATCGAAATGATTTTCTCTCGGGTTACGCACCTCGATTTAGGTGCACGCCGAGGCTTGCAAAATTCGACGTCCCGCTGCGGATTTTTCTGCCGCGCGAAAAACTTTTGAGCGGAAAATGCTAGTCGGATTGACGTGAAAGGGATGATGGTGGTGGAAGGAAGGAAGGAAGGAAGGAAGGAAGGAAGGAACGTGGAAACGTCGAACTTACCGTATATACTCCTTTCTCTCTCTCCCTTCTATCTGTCTGTCTCGATTTTTTCCTCCCCCTTTTTTTCCTTTTCTCTCTCTTTCTTTCTCCTTTTATCGATGCATCGCATCGTAGGAACGTTCAACGTCACTGTGAATTTTCGATGTCGAGAGGGGAGGGGAGAGGGGATGAATGGATGGATAGGGAGAGGAGCGTTGCACAGGGAGGAATAAGTGTACGCGTAAGACGTGAGACGACGATTCCCTGTGATTGCTGATGACAAGAAGGCAGGGATTTTCATAGCGAAATATGCTGAATTGTGATTTCTTAAAATATAATTTATTCTTTCCATATTTCGTGACAATTTTAACAAGAATTGGAGAGGGGAGGGAAGCAATTGCAATGTTTGGACGGCTGCACCATTTGCACGAATTTTTATTAATTTTGGAATTTTATATCCCTATTAAATTAAAGTGAATCTTGATCATTATAAATATTCCTATGCAAAGATTATTCCAGGAAATGTTTCTTCAAAAGACATTTAATGATTTTTTTTCTTTTTACGTTGAAACACATCGAAGAAATATTCTTAAATATATCTCGTATTGATCATGGATTAATTGGAAATACAAGTAATTTGTTTCCCTCCCCTCCTCTATTAAATATATTTTTATTATTTTACCATTAAAAATTAATTTTAATTTATCCCGCTCAATTCACGAATTTCAAAATTATCATGAAACTTTCTAAAAAATGGCGATATTTACGAATCCTCCTAATCTAATTAGATAAAAACCGTTATTAATTAATCACTGCGAATTAAAAGTTAAAACTTCGCCTTTCACAATTTCCATCCTTCTCAACCGAAATCTCAATCAAATATTCATACTCATACAAAAACTCATCCATCATGCCGCGTATTTCCAACGGAAATTTCCTTCCCCTTTATTATCCTTCGATAAATATAACGTATGGCATTAAATGAATGCATTAAAAAGAAGACAAGATAAAAAAAAACCGCTTCGTATCTGGAAAAATGACACGATTCTGATGGCGACGTATCCATCAGAACGCCCCCCCAAAAAAAGAAGAAGAAGCGAGTCCATCGCCTTGGCCGAGCTTACGCAGCATTGTTCGAAGGACGAGACAGGGAAGGAGGGTGGGTTGACGCACGCGAAGAAGACGAAGAAAGGGTTGGATCGTGTTATGCGCTCTGTGAAAGTGTTCATTAAAGACAATGAGCCCGAACAAAAGCTCCCCTCCCTGTTATTGAGTGAAACGCGAAAATAGCGGCGGGCGGTCCGCAATAATATGAATGCAATTACGAGTACACACGGGCGATTCGTGGAATGAATTTTCGGGATAGTATTCTCCATTCATTTTCCCTGCCCCGTTGAAAGAATGTTGTGCTTTTATATATATATATATATATATATATATATAAAAATAGCTTTATGAAAATGCCTCGTGGACGGCGAATTCTAAGCCGGGCAATGTGTGCATATGTGTGTGTGTATCGTGCAATTTTGTCTAGATTACATTTCGCGCGCGCGCGATCCTGACGAGGTTAATATATCCGTCGGATGATTTCTCTTGT
>NW_006263499.1:306881-310687 GCF_000469605.1 Apis dorsata
TCATTACGTTCCCCTTTGTCCTATGGATATTCTTTCCCCGAGCATGCCTTCGTTTCGACAGCCTCCCCCCTTCCTCCCCGACAGTCAAATCGCCCGCACGGGAACAACCGATATCTCCCAGATACCGAGATGATCCACCGGTTGTCGATCGATCCACCATTTTCATTATTCGCCACGGCTAATCATCATCACGGGTATTGCGCAGCTTCTGAACTCGAAAGGTTTGTTTTTTTGTTTCCTTTTTTAATTATTCGAAAGGTAGGTAGGCTTTTCTTCTCTTCAAATTGGGCGAAGATTTTATTATTAATTAATAATACAGTTGCGAATCATATATATATAAGAAAATATTTCGAAATGAAAGTAACAACAACTAGAGAGAAATTTCGAATAAAAGAACGGGCGAAATATGTAACTCGATTACAAATCGATTTCTAACTAACCAATCCTTTCCCCTTCCTTTGATAACATATTTATTCCCTAAAAAAAGAAAAGAAAGAAAAAAAAAAACAGCACGGAAAATAAAAGCGGGAAGTTTTATTTTTTTCTCTGTATCTCGAACAAACTTTTCCCAGCCGATTGTCATTCCATCCAGTGGCATGCATAGGAGCGAAGGGGGTTCTAACCGGCGGATAAGTCGGCTCGACGTTGAAAAACTTGTTTGACAATGAATCCGTGGAGCGGAAAACGAGAGGAAACACGGGAGGGACACGGGTAGTGGGAGTGGGGAAGGGGGAGAGGAGCCGCTTAATGCACTTATTTTAAAGTAATGGAAAGAGTTTGTCCGTTAAACACGCGGTGCGACGATGAAAAAACAAGCTGCACGCTTGACAAACCACAAACCGCGAGCGAGCGAGCGAGCGAGCGAGAGAGCGAGAGAGAGAGACTCTATTTGCTCGCCTCATTGTCCGCCTTTTTTAATACGCCTGGTTGTATACGTTCGTGGCCACAGCGAGAGTGTGTTCGACCGGTTCATGTGTGCGGTGAACGCGCGTGTATGTGTGCGGGAGGTTGGCTGCCTTCTCTCTCTCTCTCTCTCTCTGTCGTTTAATCATCTTTTTCAGAAGACAACACGAACGGGTTAAGCAAGCACGAGTGGCAGTCGCGTGTCGGGGGAAAGAACGTATGAACAGTTCGATTCAGCTGCTAAGTGCATATTCACGGTGTAAAAAAATAAAGGAGGGAAGGAAGGATGAACGGTTTGTTTATATACGCGAAATTGTTAACATAAGGAGATAAGTTGAATTTTGATAGTTATTTCGTGTTATTAATGTTACAATAACGTTAGATGTAAACACGCTATGTACGCCGCGTAGATTCGTGGAATATTGTAGAGGATTAAATAAACAAGACGTAGTAACGCTGATCTCGCTTGTTTGTTATAATATTATTGTTTAACCGTTTGCACGGACTAAATAAGAAAAATTATCTAATCGATCTTCTAATATTCTCGTAACACGGAGGGATATTTATCGATATTATTTAAATTTATTATTTTTGTATTAAAGGAAACATAAATCCGAATATTTTTCTACCTTTGGTATAATAACCAGCGAGAAAAATGAGACGGTCTCTTGGTATCGTACAAACTTCATCAATTCCACCATGCGTACGAGTGTACTTGCTTTCCGCTCTACACTATTGTTCCCCCACTTAAAAGTATAGTGTCTCTCTCTCGAATCGAAAGTGCGAGGAGGGGAGGGGAAAAAAGTATTTCGAATAAACAATAAACTTGGAAAGCGTCCTCCGAAAAAAAAAAAAATAAAATAAAATAAAATAAAATAAAATAAAAAAGAAAAGAATTTGTACGGCACTCGAGCTAAAAAATTGAGTGGAATTCCACTCTTGTGTTTCGCCAGACTCCATAACAGCGAAACACAACGTTATATGCATAGTTACGTGCATACATCAAAGGGGCATAGTAAACTCTAAAATATCAAAGAAACGAACAAAAACGATCCCCCTTCATATTTTTCCCCGTATTTTCCCAGAAAATAACCCGTGTGTGTAACGGTGAACCATCTCCTCTATAGGAACGCCACGTAACGTCTTTATCCTCGTTGGACGATCGTTCCCTTTCCGAACGAGCGGGCGAAATTGCTCGGTCGATCGTGTCCCGGCCGCGGTGTAACAATAATAATGAATAACTCGATCAAAAGTAGCCCGAGTGTATCGGCAAACTCGATCGAGTGAGGCTGTTCGAGCAACGAGAGCTCGAACCGTTGCGTCTATCTCCGTGAGAGCTTGCCAGAATGACTATTGATTCAGCGAAAGGGTTCGTCCCTAACTATTCATGGTTTTCGATGTCACGTGTCCTTTCATTCGCGTATGTATATACCCGCCCTCTACGTGCGCTTATACGTATGCCGTTATATACTATATGTATATATATATACGTGCAAAGCCAGAGTCAGGGTGAGGGCCAGTGAAAGGGGTAAAGAGAGAGAGTAACCAGTTGGTCTAATCTACACGCGGCACGTTTCGACGTTTCAATTTGTTTTTTCTACCAAGGATTACTTTTCTACGACTCACCTTTTGATTTCGACGAACCGAATCCGTGGCGATGATCGACAATCCGGTTGGGTTGACGGATCGACGAGGATGAATAGCTCGCTTTTGATCTGAAATTTACGATAAAAATTGATAATATTCTATTTTTTTCCCTTCTCTTTGTCGATAAACGCAATATTCTTGAACGTTTTATTTTCGTCGAATCGTTTCGTCGATCATTTCGATGTATTAATTTACCGAATATATCGATATATATCTATGTACATAACCTAACCATATAACCATATTATATAACCTTTATAGTTCGAATATTAAACGACAGGTTTTCGCCGTTTTATAATTCGCTATAAATACAATCTTTTTATTTAAATACAATAGCAAAGAATATCAAACGATAGCAAAATGATGCTTCACCATTTTGTTGAGGAAACGTAAAAATTTTCCTTCTCTAGAAATTATTCTTTCTCCTTAAATCGAATAAAGAAAGTGTCAAATGTTACTCACGTTCCAATTTTCTGAATAAACATTTCTCCAAGCGTGGGAATAAAGGATTCAATCGATAATAACACCACTTCACGAAACATTTCAAGCAAACACAGAAATTTTACGTTAGAGAGGCGAACAAATTCAACCACGTATGACTGACATCTTTGAAGTGCTAGCGATTTGAAAGTAGAAGTGGTGGGAGATGCGTTAGTGAAGCTAGTCACGTGATAGAGTCACGTGACTCTTACTATCGCGGGAAATCCTTCGTGCTTTAAATGACTGTATCGTCTTATTCGATACACGTATTATTCATTTTTAACAATTTTTACCAATAAATCTCGTTATTTATTATTAATTCTAACATCATTTCAAACGTAATTTAATAATTTTCTTTCTTTCTTTAACTCTATATCGAAAATCTATTTATTTTAAATTCTCTTAAGAAAAAATAATCCGACATTTTTAATACGATACAAATAGAATCGCTAAAATTATTACTCATTTTCTTTTCCTTTTTCCCAAGTTCAAACAAATATTTGATACTTACTAACGTTTAACCAATCATCATTACTGCCAACCTTTGCAACTTTTATTTCCCCCTACATTTTTTTTTTTACTTCCTTCGTGCAAAAAACCTTTATACCCCAGGCCCAATTTCCCATTTTTGTATACAACCTCTCACCCGTAAACACCGCTCTCTGAACACATTGGAACCATCGTTTTCGATCCAAAAGAAAAAAACGAAAAATCGATTCGAAGATGGACAACGAATTCTACGCACAAAAAAAAAAAAAAAAAAAAAAAAAAAATCA